>NC_135833.1:1718587-1846509 GCF_964213995.1 Mustelus asterias
AAAACGAAATTGTGACAGGTGATCAAAGTTTATCCAATGGGGTAGGTGTTAAGGAGCAACTTAAAGGAGGAGATAGAGCAAGAGAGAGGGGGGCCAGTGAGAGCGTGAGAGAGAGAGAGAGATAGCATAAGAGAGATAGCGAGAGAGGGCACGGGGACGAGAGAGAAAATGCAAGGGGACGAGAGAGAAAGCACGAGACAGAGAGAACGAGGGCGAGAGAGAGCGAGAGAGCACAGGGTTGACAGAGAGAGCACGGGGATGAGAGAGAGAGAGCACGGGGAGAGAGAGAGAGAGAGAGCACGGGGAGAGAGAGAGAGAGCGCACGGGGAGAGAGAGAGAGAGCACGGGGGAGAGAGAGAGAGAGAGAGAGAGAGAGAGCATGGGGGGAGAGAGAGAGAGAGAGCACGGGGGAGAGAGAGAGAGAGAGCACGGAGGAGAGAGAGAGAGAGAGAGCACGGGGGGAGAGAGAGAGAGAGAGAGCGCGGGGGAGAGAGAGAGAGAGAGCGTGGGGGAGAGAGAGAGAGAGCGCGGGGGAGAGAGAGAGAGCACAGGGGAGAGAGAGAGAGAGCACGGGGAGAGAGAGAGAGAGCACGGGGGAGAGAGAGAGAGAGGCACAGGGGAGAGAGAGAGAGAGAGCATGGGGGAGAGAGAGAGAGAGCACGGGGGAGAGAGAGAGAGAGAGCACGGAGGAGAGAGAGAGAGAGAGAGAGAGCACGGGGGAGAGAGAGAGAGAGAGCACGGGGAGAGAGAGAGAGAGTGAGAGAGAGAGAGAGCACGGGGGAGAGAGAGCACGGGGGAGAGAGAGAGAGGGAGAGAGAAAGAGTGAGAGAGAGCACGGGGGAGAGAGAGAGAGCACGGGGGAGAGAGAGAGAGAGAGCACGGGGGGAGAGAGAGAGAGAGAGAGAGAGAGTGAGAGAGAGAGCACGGGGGAGAGAGAGAGAGAGAGAGCGCGGGGGAGAGAGAGAGCACGGGGGAGAGAGAGAGAGAGCACGGGGGAGAGAGAGAGAGAGCACGGGGGAGAGAGAGAGAGAGCACGGGGGAGAGAGAGAGCACGGGGGAGAGCGAGAGAGAGAGAGAGCACAGGGAGAGAGAGAGAGAGAGAGCACGGGGGAGAGAGAGAGAGAGACCCGGGGGAAGAGAGAGAGAGAGCACGGGGGAGAGAGAGAGAGAGAGCACGGGGGAGAGAGAGAGAGAGAGAGCACGGGGGAGAGAGAGAGAGAGAGCACGGGGGAGAGAGAGAGAGAGCGCACGGGGGAGAGAGAGAAGAGAGCACGGGGGAGAGAGAGAGAGAGAGCACGGGGGAGAGAGAGAGAGCACGGGGAGAGAGAGAGAGAGCGCACGGGGGAGAGAGAGAGAGAGCACGGAGGAGAGAGAGAGCGCACAGGGGAGAGAGAGAGAGAGAGAGAGCGCGCACGGAGGAGAGAGAGAGAGAGAGAGAGAGCGCACGGGGGAGGAGAGAGAGAGAGAGCACGGGGGGAGAGAGAGAGAGCGCACGGGGGAGAGAGAGAGCACGGGGGAGAGAGAGAGAGAGACGCACGGGGGAGAGAGAGAGAGAGAGAGCACGGAGGAGAGAGAGAGAGAGAGCGCACGGGGGAGAGAGAGAGAGAGAGAGAGCGCACGGAGGAGAGAGAGAGAGAGAGCGGGGTTGATAGAGAGGGAGAGAGAGCACGGGGGAGAGAGAGAGAGCACGGGGAAGAGAGAGAGAGAGCACGGGGGAGAGAGAGAGAGAGAGCACGGGGGAGAGAGAGAGAGAGAGAGAGCATGGGAGAGAGAGAGAGAGAGCACGGGGGAGAGACAGAGAGAGAGAGCATGCGGGTGAGAGAGAGAGAGGAGAGAGAGAGAGAGAGCACGGAGGAGAGAGAGAGAGAGAGCGCACGGGGGAGAGAGAGAGAGAGAGAGAGCGCACGGAGGAGAGAGAGAGCGGGGTTGATAGAGAGGGAGATAGAGCACGGGGGAGAGAGAGAGAGCACGGGGGGGAGAGAGAGAGAGAGCACGGGGGAGAGAGAGAGAGCACGGGGGGGAGAGAGAGAGAGAGCACGGGGGAGAGAGAGAGAGCGAGCTCGGGGGAGAGAGAGAGAGGGAGAGAGAGCACGGGGAGAGAGAGAGAGAGCACGGGGGAGAGAGAGAGAGAGAGCACGGGGTGAGAGAGAGTGCACGGGGGAGAGAGAGAGAGAGCGGGGGAGAGAGAGAGAGAGAGCACAGGGGAGAGTGAGAGAGAGAGAGAGAGAGAGCATGGGGGGGAGAGAGAGAGAGCACGGGGGTGAGAGAGAGAGAGAGAGCATGGGGGAGAGAGAGAGAGAGAGAGCACGGGGGTGAGAGAGAGCACGAGGGGGTGAGAGAAAGCACGGGGGAGAGAGAGAGAGAGAGCACGGGGGAGAGAGAGAGAGAGAGAGAGCACGGGGGAGAGAGAGAGAGCGCACGGGGGAGAGAGAGAGAGAGAGAGAGAGAGCACGGGGGAGTGAGAGAGAGAGAGCACGGAGGAGAGAGAGAGAGAAAGCAGGGGTGATAGAGAGGGAGAGAGAGAGCACGGGGGAGAGAGAGAGAGAGCACGGGGGGGAGAGAGAGAGAGCATGGGGGAGAGAGAGAGAGAGAGAGCACGGGGGAGAGAGAGAGAGAGCACGGGGGGGAGAGAGAGAGAGAGCATGGGGGAGAGAGAGAGAGCACGGGGGAGAGAGAGAGAGAGCACGGGGGAGAGAGAGAGAGAGAGCACGGGGGAGAGAGAGAGAGGGAGAGAGAGCACGGGGGGAGAGAGAGAGAGAGAGCATGGGGGAGAGAGAGAGAGAGAGAGCAGGAGGGGGAGAGAGAGAGAGAGAGAGAGAGCAGGAGGATGGGAAAGGATGTGAGGCAGCGCTGTGAACCACTGCAGGATGTGTTTGGATGGCGGAGGGGGTTGGAAGGGATGGATTTGCCTCCTTCTGCTCGGAATTGCGAAGCTCCTCCGTACGTTCGTGCTCCGGATTCACTGGAGTTGTTGGTTGAGTTGAACAAGTAGATCGCCCCTGGCTGCCCTACCTGTGCTGGACGACCTCCAGGTCCTCGAGTTTGTCCGGGATCTCCATGGTGTTCAGCCAGTGCTCCTTCTCGTCAATCCAAAGCGTGCAGGCATCCGCCTCGCTGAACATCTTGTAGAGCGCCAGGGTGTCCTGCAGGGTCTGCTTCCGCTGCTGGGCCAGGCCCACCAGCTCCTCGTACCTCTGCTCGATGGCGGGCAGCCTGCCGTCCACCTCCGGGGACTGGGCAAAGTCGGCGGGCAAGCCGCGGGCTTGCTCGTGCAAGGCGTCGATGGCGGGCCGGTGGTTGTGGATCTCCTCCTCCACGTCCTTGTGCTTCTTGGCCAGTGTCTGCGTGGAGTACTGGTCGTGCCCGATGTCCCCACTGGTGGCAAGCCGCAGGGTGTCAAGGATCCAGGCCTCAATGTCGTTGGCATCGGACTGGAATTGGTAGAGATTGAGGATCTCGTTCAACCTCTGCTCCCGCAGGGCGGCCAGCTCTTCCAGGTGTGCCCACAGCCCCCGAATGTCCCCAATCTTCTCCTTGACCGCGCTGGCTCCAAAGTGCCCCTCTTGGATCAGCCCCTCTCCCTCTCTTATCGTCTGCTGCAGGGGGCCGCTGCGGCCACTCATCTCGTCCTTGAACGAGTTGTGCTTGCTGATGAGCAACATGACGTTGGTCAGGTCCTTTCCGTAGTCTTCCGATGACATGATCTGCTCTTTCTCCCGGATCCAGGACTCCTCCTCGCCCATCTCCCAGAAAAACTTCCAGAGGCGCCGGGACTCCTCGAGCTTGGCACGCCGCTCTGCTGCAAGTTTGCACAGCTCCTGGTAACTCAGATCCAAGTGCGTGACGCGGTCTTGGACAATCTGAGGGTCGCAGGGTTTGTAACCTAGCGGGGGAAGCAGAGAGTTTACTCCAAGTATAAATAAAGAACAAAGAAAATTAGGGTAAGAAGTCTCACAATCACCAGGTTAAAGTCCAACGGGTTTATTTGGAATCACGAGCTTTCGGAGCGCCGCTCCTTCATCAGGTGAGCGGAGAGTTGGGTTTCACAAACACGGCATATACAGACAGAGGCACAATTGCAAGATAATGGTTGGAATGCGAGTCTTTACAGGTAATCAAGTTTTTACAGGTGTAGGTACCTGTAAAGACTCGCATTCCAACCATTATCTTGCAATTGTGTCTCTGTCTATACATGCCGTGTTTGTGAACCTACCTCTCCACTCACCTGATGAAGGAGCGGCGCTCCGAAAGCTCGTGATTCCAAATAAACCTGTTGGGACTTTAACCTGGTGGTTGTGAGACTTCTTATTGTGCCCTTCAACAGGTGAGTGAGACTCGCATCAGACTCACCTGATGAAGGAGCAGCGCTCCGAAAGCTCGTGGTTCCAAATAAACCTGTTGCGCTTTAACCTTGATGTGGAGTTGCCGGCGTTGGACTGGGGTGGGCACAGTAAGAAGTCTTACCACACCAGGTTAAAGTCCAACAGGTTTATTTGGAATCACGAGCTTTTGGAGCGCTGCTCCTTCCTCAGGTGATTGGAGAGTTGGGTTCACAAACACGGCAGATATAGACAGAGACACAATTGCAAGATAATGGTTGGAATGCGAGTCTTTACAGGTAACCTATGATTATCCCTCTCTCCACTCGCACTGTCCGCACCTGTAAAGACTTGATTGCCTGTGAAGACTCGCATTGCAACCATTATCTTGCAATTGTGCCTGTCTGTATATGCCGTGTTTGTGAAACCTACCTCTCCACTCACCTGATGAAGGAGCAGCGCTCCGAAAGCTCGTGATTCCAAATAAACCTGGTGAACTTTAACCTGGTGTTGTGAGACTTCTTACTGCGCCCCACCCCAGTCCAACACCGGCATCTCCACATCAAAGAAAATTACAGCACAGGAACAAGCTCTCCAAGCCTGCACCGACCATGTTGCCCGTCTGAACTAAAACCCCCTACCCTTCCGGGGACCGTATCCCTCTATTCCCATCCTATTCATGTATTTGTCCGGACGCCCCTTAAAAGTCACTATCGTATCCGCTTCCACTACCTCCCCCGGCAGCGAGTTCCAGGCACCCACCACCCTCTACGTAAAAAACTTGCCTCGTACATCTCCTTTAAACTTTGCCCCTCGCACCTTAAACCTGTGTCCCCCTAGTAATTGACTCTTCCACCCTGGGGAAAAAGCTTCTGATTATCCACTCTGTCCGTGTCCCTAATAATAGGTGCAAGTTTATTTATTTGTGTCACAAGTAAGGCTTACATTAACACTGCAATGAAGTTACTGTGAAAATCCCCTAGTCGCCACACTCCGGCGCCTGTTCGGGTAACACTGAGGGAGAATTTAGCACCCTAACCAGCATATCTTTGGACTGTGGGAGGAAACCGGAGCACCCGGAGGAAACCCACGCAGACACGGGGGGAGAATGCGCAAACTCCACACAGACAGTGACCCAAGCCGGGAATCGAACCCGGGTCCCTGGCGCTGTGAGGCAGCAGTGCTAACCAGCGTGCCACCCCACTGTTCCACTTTCAGTTCGTAGAATCCCTGCAGTGCAGAAGGAGGCCATTCGGCCCGTTGAGTCTGCACCGACCACAATCCCACCCAGGCCCTATCCCCGTAGCCCCACATATTTACCCTGCTAGTTCCCCTGACACCAAGGGACAATTTAGCATGGCCAATCCACCTAAGCTGCACATCTTTGGACACTAAGGGGTAATTTAGCACGGCCAATGCACCCTAACCCAGTACATCTTTCGAACTGTGGGAGGAAACTGGAGCACCCGGAGAAAACCCACGTAGACACGGGGAGAACGTGCATAAGACCATAAGACCTAGGAGCAGAATTAGGCCACTCGGCCCATCGAGTCTGCTCCACTATTCAATCATGGCTGATATTTTTCTCATCCCCATTCTCCTGCCTTTCCCCCATAACTCCTGATCCACTTATTTATCAAGAACCTATCTATCTCTGTCTTAAAGACGCTCAATGACCCGGCCTCCACAGCCTTCTGCGGCAAAGAGTTCCACAGATTCACCACTCTGCAGGCTCCGCACAGACAGTGACCCGAGCTGGGAATCGAACCGGGTCCCTGGCGCTGTGAGGCAGCAGTGTTAACCCACTGTGCCATCATGCCGCCCCGTTCCACTTTAAGTTAAACTGTTCCACTTGAATCACACGAATCAAACGGTGCTGCTTCTGAGGAGTGCGAGGTGCTAAGCACACGCTGTCCTTACCTTCCTCACTGGTAATGAATTTCTGAGCGCCGGTGTTGACTGTTTTAACCCGTTCTGCCTGGACTGCGATATCCGCCTCCACCAGCGTGTGAGTCTGTAGCAGGTCCTCCACGCCGTGCAGGTGTTTGCCGTAGTCTTGTGACTGCAGGCGACTCTGAAAGAAACATTCGGACACAAGGCTCAGCATCATAGCCACGAGGTGAGTGACCGCGCTAACAGTCTGCAGCTGGGTTATCACGTTACCGGCACTTCTACACCATTACAAAGCAGTGTCGGTGTCCTCGAGTGTACTGGTACCCAAACATTACCTGTGGCCAATGAAGTGAATACATAAAACAGGGGACAGAAAACTAACAATGGTTGCATCGGCTCGCCCACTTAGTGTCCCAACATGTGTAGGTTAGGTGGATTGGCCATGCTAAATTGCCCCTCAGTGACCAAAGATGCGCGGGTTAGGTGGATCAGCCATGCTAAATTGCCCACTTAGTATCCCAAGATGTGTAGGTTAAGTGGATTGGCCATGCTAAATTGCCCCTTAGCGTCCAAAGATGTGCAGGTTAGGTGGATTGGCCATGCTAAATTGCCCCTTAATGTCCAAAGATGTGCAGGTTAGGTGGATTGGCCATGCTAAATTGCCCCTTAGTGTTCAAAGATGTGCAGGTTAGGTGGATTGGCCATGCTAAATTGCCCCTTAGTGTCGAAAGATGTGTGGGTTAGGTGGATTGGTCATGCTAAATTGCCCCTTAGTGTCCAAAGATGTGCAGGTTAGGTGGATTGGCCATGCTAAATTGCCCCTTAGTGTCGAAAGATGTGTGGGTTAGGTGGATTGGTCATGCTAAATTGCCCCTTAGTGTCCAAAGATGTGCAGGGCAGGTGGATTGGCCATGCTAAATTGCCCCCTCGTGTCCAAAGATGTGTAGGTTAGATGGATTGGCCATGCTATATTGCCCCTTAGTGTCCCAACATGTGTAGGTTAGGTGGATTGGCCATGCTAAATTGCCCCTTAGGGTCCAAAGATGTGTGGGTTAGGTGGATTGGCCATGCGAAATTGCCCCTCAGTGACCAAAGATGCGCGGGTTAGGTGGATCAGCCATGCTAAATTGCCCACTTAGTATCCCAAGATGTGTAGGTTAAGTGGATTGGCCATGCTAAATTGCCCCTTAGCGTCCAAAGATGTGCAGGTTAGGTGGATTGGCCATGCTAAATTGCCCCTTAATGTCCAAAGATGTGCAGGTTAGGTGGATTGGCCATGCTAAATTGCCCCTTAGTGTTCAAAGATGTGCAGGTTAGGTGGATTGGCCATGCTAAATTGCCCCTTAGTGTCGAAAGATGTGTGGGTTAGGTGGATTGGTCATGCTAAATTGCCCCTTAGTGTCCAAAGATGTGCAGGTTAGGTGGATTGGCCATGCTAAATTGCCCCTTAGTGTCGAAAGATGTGTGGGTTAGGTGGATTGGTCATGCTAAATTGCCCCTTAGTGTCCAAAGATGTGCAGGGCAGGTGGATTGGCCATGCTATATTGCCCCTTAGTGTCCAAAGATGTGTAGGTTAGATGGATTGGCCATGCTAAATTGCCTCTCAGTGTCCAAGGATGTGCGGGTTAGGTGGATTGGCCATGCTAAATTGTCCCTTAGTGTCCAAAGATGTGCGGGTTAGGTGGATTGGTCATGCTAAATTGCCCCTTAGTGTCCAAAGATGTGCAGGGCAGGTGGATTGGCCATGCTAAATTGCCCCTTCGCGTCCAAAGATGTGTAGGTTAGATGGATTGGCCATGCTAAATTGCCCCTTAGTGTCCAAAGATGTGTAGGTTAGGTGGATTGGCCATGCGAAATTGCCCCTATTTGTCCCAAGATGTGCAGGTTAGATGGATTGGCCATGCTAAATTGCCCCTCAGTGTCCAAAGATGTGTAGGTTAGGTGGATTGGCCATCTCTCTGTCCTCTCTCCCGCCTCTCAGGTGGCTGTTCTTCATTTATAAACTTGGGACCGAAGGAGTTGCCAGCCGTCACATCCGAGCCCAAACCAATTCTCACCTAATGTCTCCCCGGGGGAGATGGTGGCATCCTGGTAATAGCACCATAAGATCCAGGAGCAGAATGAGGCCACTCGCCCCATCGAGTCTGCTCCGCCATTCAATCATGGTTGATAAGTTTCCCAACCCCCATTCTCCTGCCTTTTCCCCGTAACCTTTGATCCCCTTATTAATCAGGAATCTATCCATCTCCTGCCTTAAAGACACTCAATGACCCGGACTCCTCCGTGGCAACGAATTCAATAGATTCACCACCCTCTGGCTGAAGAAATTCCTTCTCATCATTATAACCACTCATTATATCCCATCGAGGGGAGGCGCTGGCTGAGTGGAATTATTGCTGGACTATTAATCCAGAAACTCAGCTAATGTTCTAGGGGGACCTGGGTTCGAATCCCGCCACGGCAGATGGTGGAATTTGAATTCAATAAAAAAAATCTGGAATTAAGAATCTACTGATGACCCATTGTCGGAAAAACCCATCTGGTTCACTAATGTCCTTTAGGGAAGGAAATCTGCCGTCCTTACCTGGTCTGGCCTACATGTGACTCCAGAGCCACAGCAATGTGGTTGACTCTCAACTGCCCTCCAAGGGGCAACTAGGGATGGGCAATAAATGCTGGGCCCAGCCAGCGACGCCCATGTCCCACGAATGAATGTTAAGAATGCAGAATTTGGGGGACGAGGCTAACTGCATAATATACCTTGGAGTTTACGCCCTGGGCCTTGTGAAGTGCGCAGTAAGAAGACGATCTGCACGTCAC
Organism: Mustelus asterias; assembly: GCF_964213995.1. Lineage (NCBI taxonomy): Eukaryota > Metazoa > Chordata > Chondrichthyes > Carcharhiniformes > Triakidae > Mustelus > Mustelus asterias. Next base: position 1,727,620 of record NC_135833.1, read on the forward strand.
CACCAACCTTCATGTCCTCCATCCAGTCCACGATGTGCAGCATCTCCTGGAACATCTTCTGCAGCTCGAGGTTCCTCATGAGTCGCTCTCGGCGTTCGTGCAGCAGTTCCCGCAGGTAGTCCCACAGCCTGATGACATTGTCCTTCCGGACGGCGATGCGCTTGATGTCGTAGTAACGCTCGGCCTCCAGCTCCTTGGCCACCGCCACCACCGCCTGCACGCGCTCGTTGTAGGCGTTGATGTCCGTCTCGATGGCCTCGTGCTTTCTCGTGGCGGCCTCCACCGCGGCCAGGTCAATTCCAAAATTGTCCTGAAAACATGAAGCAGGGATAAGGTCAATTCAAACAAAAATATCGGGAAGCGATTAGTCTGACGCTACTGTGCCTTTAAGAAATTATTTTTTTTAAAATCATGTTCTCTGCAGTTTGCAAGTGTGATGACTTCAGCCAGTCTAACGATGTTGGCTTGCTAGAGTATGAACTGCCTGATGAGTCCTACCTCTACCGCGGCTACATTCGTGGCCAGGCGTCCCTGGAGAGGGAGCATGTAGTGTCCACGGGCACAGTTGACGCCTTCCGTGACCGCTGGGCACCGCACAGGGGCTGGGGTGTATTATCGACCCTGATAATCACCTTTTGGTTTGATTGTTTTAAGTTTCTTTTCGACTTTGTTTTTGGTTCGGGCTGTTCCCCCTTCTTTTTGGGGAGCTGTGGCAGGAGTAAAGTTTATTTATTCGTGTCGCAAGTAAGGCTTACATTAACACTGCAATGAAGTTACTGTGAAAATCCCCTAGTCGCCACACACTCAAGCGCCTGTTCGGGTTACACTGAGGGAGAATTTAGCACCCTAACCAGCACGTCTTCTGGACTGTGGGAGGAAACCGGAGCACCCGGAGGAAACCCACGCAGACACAGGGGGAGAACGTGCAGACTCTGCGCAGACAGTGACCCGAGCCAGGAATTGAATCCGGGTTCCTGGCACTGTGAGGCAGCAGTGCTAACCCACTGTGCCACCGTGCCGCACACAGTATGTTTATAAGGAGGTTTGTTTGGTTGGGACAGTGTTTAGTTGTTAAGGTTTACACAATATCATAGTTGTTATTTTTTCTTGTTTGTAATTGATAAAAGTTCTTGCTAATTTTCTGACCATACATGTTAACTAGAGGGACCAGAACCAGAACTAGAGGGCACAGCCTCAAAATAGAGGGGGGTCAGTTTAGGACAGAGTTGAGGAGGAACTTCTTCTCTCAGAGGGTGGTGAATCTCTGGAATTCTCTGCCCACTGAAGTGGTGGAGGCTACCTCGTTGAATATGTTTAAGTCACGGATAGATGGATTCCTGATCGGTAAGGGAATTAAGGGTGATGGGGAGCAGGCGGGTAAGTGGAACTGATCCACTTCAGATCAGCCATGATCTTATTGAATGGCGGGGCAGGCTCGAGGGGCTAGATGGCCTACTCCTGCTCCTATTTCTTATGTTCTAACTATATTCTTAAATCAACTTTGCTTGGTAAAAGCTCCCTAATGGGTCATTTGAATCATACCTGAATGAAACATCTCATGTTTACCCCTAGCCAAATTCAAAGTGCAAAACTTACGATCCAGGCAGACCTCATAAAACACTTTGGAGTTTCTGACCTGGATTATAACATTAGTCATGATGCCATCGGACTTGATGAATCAGTTGTCAATTTCCACGAGTCTCCACCCTTTGTGTACTGCTGAATATAAAGAGACATCCTGTTGAAGCTTTTCATCTTGCACTTGTTAGGACAAATGCAAGAATACCAAATTTCTAAGGGAGCAATAATTCTCATGCCAGTTAAATTATTGCTCCCTCTGAAATTTGGCATTCTTGCGTCAGTCCTGATGAGTGCAAGACACAAAGCTTCAACAGCATGATTCTTTTTTCAACAAGACTCAAAAAGGTACAGACTCGCCCACCATCATGCAGGTGCAGCAGGCAGTAAGGAAGGAAAATGGTATGTTGGCCTTCATATTTGGGGCGGCACGGTGGCACAGTGGTTAGCACTGCGCCCTCACAGCGTCAGGGACCCGGGTTCCATTCCCGGCTTGGGTCACTGTCTGTGTGGAGTTTGCACGTTCTCCCCTTGTCCGCATGGGTTTCCTCCGGGTGCTCCGGTTTTTTTCCTCCCACAGTCCAAAGATGTACCGGGTTAGGTGGATTGGCCATGCTAAATTACCTCTTAGTGTCCAAAGATGTGTGGGTTAGGTGGATTGGCCATGCTAAATTACCCCTTAGTGTCCAAAGATGTGCGGGTTAGGTGGATTGGCCGTGCTAAATTACATCTTAGTGTCCAAAGATGTGCGGGTTAGGTGGATTGGCCATGCTAAATTACCTCTTAGTGTCCAAAGATGTGTGGGTTAGGTGGATTGGCCATGCTAAATTACCCCTTAGTGTCCAAAGATGTGCAGGTTAGGTGGATTGGCCATGCTAAATTGCCCCTTAGTGTCAGGGGGATTAGCTCGGGTAGCTGCATGGGGTTATGGGGATAGGGCCTACATGGGATCGCAGTCGGTGCAGACTCGATGGGCTGAATGGCCTCCTTCTGCACTGTAGGATTTTATGATATTGAAAGAATTCGAATACAGGAGCAGGGATGTGTTGTTGCAATTATACAGGGCCTTAGTGAGGTCACACCTGGAGTATTGTGCGCAGTTTTGGTCTCCTTATCTGAGGAAGGATGTTCTTGCTCTCGAGGGAGCGCAGCGAAGGTTTACCAGGCTGAATCCGGGGAGGGCGGGACTGATGTATGAGGCGAGATTGACTCGGTTAGGATTGTTTTCACTGGAGTTCAGAAGAATTGGGGGAGGGGGATCTCATGGAAACTTATAAAATTCTAACAGGACTAGACAGGGTAGATGCAGGGAGGATGTTCCCGATGGTGGGGGGAGTCCAGAACCAGGGGGTCACAGTCTGAGGATTCGGGGTAGACTATTTAGGACGGAGGTGAGGAGACATTTCTTCACCCGGTGAGCCTGTGGAATTCATTCCCACAGGAAGGAGTTGATGCCAAAACATTGAATGTATTCAAGAGGCGGCTGGATATAGCACTTGGGGCGAACGGGATCAAAGGTTATGGGGAGAAAGCAGGATTAGGGTATTGAGTTGGACGATCAGCCATGATGGTGATGAATGGGGGAGCAGGCTCGAAGGGCCGAATGGCCTCCTCCTGCTCCTATCTTCCATGTTTCTATGGGCTGACCAAGGGTTTGCACCCCAAACATCAACACACTTCCCCTCCCCCTGATGTCAGGAGACCCATAAAAATTGTTACTCAAATCTCAAATGAAGGAGGGTGAAAAGACTTGGTTTCATCTACAGAAACATGTTGAATGCAGTCATTAAGATTTCCTCTGGCTCACATAGCCAGTAGAATCGTGCCAGGGTACTAATTGGCAGAAATCCTAGTTTCGTTTCGCCACCAACGTTTCTGTGGGAGAATCGGGTTGGGAAATAGAAACAGGAGCTTTACTCTCCTTCCGACTGCAAGCTGTTTCAAGCAAAAACAGAAAGTGCCAGAGGAAGCAGCAATTAGTGTGGGAAAGAGAAAAGACAGGCCCAAGTTTCAGGCTGGAGTGAATGGTACAACCCATAAGAACACACAAGTTAGCAGCAGCAGCGAGGTCAGTCCCTCGAAGCCTTCAATAAAATCATGGTAGATCTATTTGTGCCCTCAACTCTACTTCTCTGTCCACCACTTATGACATTGGATTCTTGATTAGCAAGGAAACCAAACTCAGCCTCAAAAAATATTCAACAACCCAGCCTCCATTGGGGCGGCACGGTGGCACAGTTGGGTTAGCACTGCCGCCTCACTGCGCCAGGGACCCGGGTTCGATTCCCGGCTCGGGTCACTGTCTGTGCGGAGTCTGCACGTTCTCTCCCGGAGCTATTGGGCGAGGCTCATAAAATCCCACCCGAGGCCAACGGAGAATCTCCGTTCTGCGAGCCTTGCCCGCCCCGATTCATGGGTGGGCGTGGCGGTAAAACTCCGGCATCCGTGTCTGCGTGGGTTTGATCCGGGTGCTCCATTTTCCTCCCACAGTCCAGAAAGACGTGCTGGTTAGGGTGCATCGGCCGTGCTAAATTCTCCCTCAGTGTAACCCAAACAGGCGCCGGAGTGTGGCGACAAGGGGATTTTCACAGTGACTTCACTGCGGTGTTAATGTAAGCCGACTCGTGACACTAATAAATAAAAACCTAAGAAAAAACTCCATTGGTCTCTGGGGAAAGAGAATGCCAAACACTAACGACCTTCAGAGAAAAATAATTCTCATCTCCGCCCCAAATGGGAGAGCCCTTATTGTTTTAAAATGAAGTTATTTTTTAAAGTTTATTTATTAGCCGCAAGTAAGGCTGACATTAACACTGCAATGAAGTTACTGTGAAATTCCCCTGCGACCTCGAGTTCCAGTTATCTCCCGTCCATTGACTCTGTCTACACTTCCCGCTGCCTCGGGGAAAAGCAGCCAGCATAATTAAGGACCCCGCGCACCCCCGGACATTCTCTCTTCCACCTTCTTCCGTCGGGAAAAAGGTACAAAAGTCTGAGGTCACGTACCGACCGACTCAAGAACAGCTTCTTCCCTGCTGCTGTCAGACTTTTGAATGGACCTACCTCGCATTAAGTTGATCTTTCTCTCCACCCTAGCTATGACTGTAACGCTACATTCTGCACCCTCTCCTTTCCTTCTCTATGAACGGTATGCTTTGTCTGTATCGCGCGCAAGAAACAATACTTTTCACTGTATACTAACACGTGACAATAATAAATCAAATCACCAAGAGAAATATTCCATCGGTATCAACCAAGTTAAGTTTCCAAAGTTCAACCTGTCCCTTTTAAATGCTGCATAATTCCAGTGTTTAAGTCTGCCACCAAACTAAAGTCACAACTAAGGCTTACATTAACACTGCAAGGGAGTTACTGTGAAATTCCCCTAGTCGCCACACTCCGGCGCCTGTTCAGGTCAATGCACCCTAACCAGCACGTCTTTCAGACTGTGGGAGGAATCCGGAGCGCCCGGAGGAAACCCACGCAGACACGGGGGGGGAGAACGTGCAGACTCCACACAGACAGTGACCCAAGCCGGGAATCGAACCCGGGTCTCTGGCGCTGTGAGGCAGCAGCGCTAACCCACTGTGCCACCGTGCCAAAGGAAAAAGAGAGTGCATTATTCACCTCCCGATGACCACAAAGGTTTCTGTAAATCAAACCAACAACTTTAGAACAATCAGCAACGGCGCATTCCAAAGCTGCAGCAGCCGTTACTAAAGTAGCAAAAGGTCTGGATCACTTGTTCCTCTGTCCACAGCAACTGTTCAGAACATAAGAACTAGGAGCAGGAGTAGGCCATCCGGCCCCTCGAGCCTGCTCCGCCATTCAATAAGATCACGGCTGATCTTCTAGTGGATTCAGCTCCACTGTGCGGCCAAATTCCCCTCCAATGTGATTTTCAGGTTTGCTGACGACACCACTGTAGGTGGGTCAGATTCTCAAACAATGACGAGATAGAGTACAGGAATGAGATAGAGAATCTGGTGAACTGGTGCAGCGACAATAATCTCTCCCTCAATGTCAACAAAACGAAGGAGATTGTCATCGACTTCAGGGAGCGTAAAGGAGAGCATGCCGCTGTCTACATCAACAGGGACGAAGTAGAAAGGGTCGAGAGCTTCAAGGTTCCAGGTGTCCACATCACCAACAACCTGTCCTGGTCCCCCCATGCCGACACTATAGTTAAGAAAGCCCCACCAACGCCTCTACTTTCTCAGAAGACTAAGGAAATTTGGCACGTCAGCTACGACTCTCACCAACTTTTACTGATGCACCATAGGAAGCATTCTTTCTGGTTGTATCACAGCTTGGTATGGGGCTCCTGCTCTGCCCAAGACCGCAAGGAACTACAAAGGGGCGTGAATGTAGCCCAGTCCCATCACGCAAACCAGCCTCCCATCCATTGTCTCCGTCTACACTTCCCGCTGCCTCGGGGAAAAGCAGCCAGCATAATTAAGGACCCCACGCACCCCGGACATTCTCCCTTCCACCTTCTTCCGTCGGGAAAAAGATACAAAAGTCTGAGGTCACGCACCGACCGACTCAAGAACAGCTTCTTCCCTGCTGCTGTCAGACTTTTGAATGGACCTACCTTGCATTAAGTTGATCTTTCTCTACACCCTAGCTATGACTGTAACACTACATTCTGCACTCTCTCCTTTCCTTCTCTATGAACGGTATGCTTTGTCTGTATAGCACGCCAGAGACAATACTTTTCACTGTATCCCAATACATGTGACAATAATAAATCAAATCAAAATAGCGTTCTGAAGAGTCATATTGGACTCGAAGCGTTAGGTAGGATTTTCTGTCTCCCACTGCGTGCGGCATGCGTTAAGAACTAGGAGCAGGAGTAGGCCATCTGGCCCCTCGAGCCTGCTCTGCCATTCAATAAGATTATGGCTGATCTTTTCCTGGACTCAGCTCCACTTACCCGCCCGCTCACCATAACCCTTAATTCCTTTACTGTTCAAAGATCCATCCTTGCCTTAAAAACATTCAATGAGGTAGCCTCAACTGCTTCACTGGGCAGGGAATTCCACAGATTCACAACCCTTTGTGTGAAGAGGTTCCTCCTCAACTCAGTCCTAAATCTGCTCCTCCTTATTTTGAGGCCATGCCCCCTAGTTCTAGCTTCACCCGCCAGTGGAAACAACTTCCCTGCTTCTATCTTATCTATTCCCTTCACAATCTTATATGTTTCTATAAGATCTCCCCTCATTCTTCTGAATTCCAATGAGTGTAGCCCCAGTCTACTCAGTCTCTCCTCATAAGCCAACCCTCTCAACTCCGGAATCAATCTAGTGAATCTCCTCTGCACCCCCTCCAGTGTCGGTATATCCTTTCTCAAAAAGGAGACGGAAACTGTCCACAGTACCCCAGGTTCCACAGTGCTCCAGAGGAGGTTCACAAGAATGATCCCTGGAATGAAGAGCTTGTCGTATGAGGAATGGTTGAGGACTCTGGGTCTGTACTCGTTGGAGTTTAGAAGGATGAGGGGGGTTCTTATTGAAACTTACAGGATACTGCGAGGCCTGGATAGAGTGGACATGGAGAGGATGTTTCCACTAGTAGGAAAAACTAGAACCGGGGGCACAACCTCAGGCTAAAGGGACGATCCTTTAAAATAGAGATGAGGAGGAATTGCTTCAGAGTGGGGAATCTGTGGAACTCTTTGCCGCAGAAGGCTGTGGAGGCCGGGTCATTGAGTGTCTTTAAGACAGAGATAGATAGGTTCTTGATTAATAAGGGGATCAGGGGTTATGGGGAGAAGGCAGGAGAATGGGGATGAGAAAAATATCAGCCATGATTGAATGGCGGAACAGACTCGATGGGCCGAGTGGCCTAATTCTGCTCCTATGTCTTATGGTCTTATAAGTGTGGCCTCACCAGCACCTTATACGGCTGCAACATAACCTCCCTGCTTTTAAACTCCATCTCTCTGGCAATGAAGGATAAAATTCCATTTGCCTTCTTACTTGTTGAGCCAAGTATGCAGCACGAGCTTCCAGTGCCTGCAGCTTCGACTGGGAAGTTGTTGGAGCCACTCCCCACTTTGTTACCAGAAGGTCACCAGAGGCAAATCCCAGTGTGTGTGTGTGTGCGCTTCATCAAGGTTGCCGTCTTCCTGGTGAAGTCACGGCAGTGGAGCAGAAAAGAGCTTCCAACCCACTGTAACACTACATTCTGCACTCTCGCGTTTCCTTCTCTACGAATGGTACGCTTTGTCTGTATAGCTGTATGTTAATACATGTCACAATAATAAATCAAATCAAGTCAAATCTCTCTCTCTCACACACACACAGACACGCTCTCTCCCTTTCTCTCACACGCACCCCGGACATTCTCTCTTCCACCTTCTTCCGTCGAGAAAAAGATAGAAAAGTCGGAGGTCACGTCCCAACCAATTCAAGGACAGCTTCTTCCCTGCTGCTGTCAGACATTTGAATGGACCTACCTCGCATTAAGTTGATCTTTCTCTACACCCTAGCTATGACTGTAACACTACATTCTGCACTCTCTCCTTTCCTTCTCTATGAACGGTATGCTTTGTCTGTATAACAATTGTGAACTCGCTCTCAAATGAAGGAGGGGAGAAAGACTTGGGTTTGACATATGGAAAAGCAGTGAACGCAATCATTAAGATTTCCTCTGGCTCGAATAGCCAGTAGAATCGTGTCATGGTTCTAAATGACAGAAATCCTCTTATCGTTTCACCACCAAGGCTTCTGATTTGATTTATTATTGTCACATGTATTAACATACAGTGAAAAGTATTGTTTCCTGCGCGCTATACAGACAAAGCATACCGTTCATAGAGAAGGAAAGGAGAGGGTGCAGAATGTACTGTTACAGTCATATCTAGGGTGCAGAGAAAGATCAACTTAATGCGAGGTAGGTCCATTCAAAAGTCTGACAGCAGCAGGGAAGAAGCTGTTCTTGAGTCGGTTGGTACGTGTCCTCAGACTTTTGTATCTTTTTCCCGACGGAAGAAGGTGGAAGAGAGAATGTCCGGGGGTGCGTGGGGGTCCTTAATTATGCTGGCTGCTTTTCCCCGAGGCAGCGGGAAGTGTAGACAGAGTCAATGGATGGGAGGCTGGTTTGCGTGATGGGATTGGGCTACATTCGCGACCTTTTGTAGTTTCTTTGTGGTCTTGGGCAGAGCAGGAGCCCCATACCAAGCTGTGATACAACCAGAAAGAATGCTTTCTGTGGCGCATCTGTAAAAATGTAGTGTTACAGTCATAACTAGGGTGTAGATCAAGATCAACTTGAAACGAATAGAGTTGGGGCATGGATATCGGATATATGGATACCCTCGGGTTCACAAAGGCAGCATGGTTTGCAAAGACATTGAATGGAATTTCTGATAGCCTGGCTGCATTATGAAGCGTGACTTTCTCCAGCTGGTTTGCTCAGCCTGCGTGTCATGGGAACAAGTTTATTATCCACCCACACTTTTATACAGGATTGGCACAATGCCCTCTGCGTTTAACTGGGAGTTTACTTATTCCCTTCGACATGTTTAGCTGGGGGCGTTGGCACGTTGACCTCGGCATATTTGACTGGTTAAAGATTATTTATTGGTGTCACAAGTAGTCTTACATTAACACTGCAATGAAGTGACTGTGAAAATCCCCCAGTCGCCCACACTCCGGCACCTGTTCGGGTTACACTGAGGGAGAATTTAGCGCCCTAACCAGCACGTCTTTCGGACTGTGGGAGGAAACCGGAGCACCCGGAGACACTGGGGAGAACGTGCAGACTCCGCACAGACAGTGACCCAAGCTGGGAATCGAGGCCGGGTCCCTGGCGCTGTGAGGCAGCAGTGCTGACCCGCACTGTGGGCGGCACGGTGGCACAGTGTGTTAGCACGGCTGCCTCATAGCTGCAGGGACCCAGGTTCAATTCCGGCCTCGGGTTAATGCCTGTGTGGAGTCTGCACCTTCTCCCCGTGTCTGCGTGGGTTTCCTCCGGGCGCTCCGGTTTCCTCCCACAGTCCAAAGATGTGCGGGTTACACCATGCTAAATTGCCCCTTAGTGTCAGGGGGATGAGCAGGGTAAATATGTGGGATTGCAGGGATAGGGCCTGGGTGGGATTGTGGTCGGTGCAGACTCGATGGGGCGAATGGCCTCTTTTTGCACTGGAGGGTTTGTATGATCCACTGTGTTGCCGTGCTGCCCTGGGTTTTCCACGGTCCTCTATGGATACTGGTGGGGATTGGTTTACCACCGGCGCTGTGCTGAGAGAACCTGCAGGATCTATATAACCAGAAGTGTCAGGTCACAGCGAGATCTCTCCTCTTTAACAGCAACCCTGTGAAGTGTTGCCAGCTAATGTACAATCTGCTAATAAACAACCGCTGATTGTAAGTCATAATATTTAAGGAAGGATAAAGGAAGTACTTTGCCTGCGACTCTGAGCCACAAAACAAGGCAGTACTGGATGTCTCATAGAACAAAACTGCGAGTGAATCCGAACAATCCTGATCAGCCATGATCGTATTGAATGGCGGGGCAGGCTCGAGGGGCTAGATGGCCTACTCCTGCTCCTATTTCTTATGTTCTTATGAGTGGTGAGGCCTACTCCGATAACGGGCGCACAGTGGGTTAGCACTGCTGCTTCACAGCGCCAGGGACCCGGGTTCGACTCCCGGCTTGGGTCACTGTCTGTGTGAAGTCTGCACGTTCTCCCCCCGTGTCTGCGTGGTCTTCCTCCGGGTGCTCCGATTTCTTCCCACAGTCCAAAGATCATAGAATCCCGACAGTACAGAAAGAGGCCATTCGGGCCACTGAGTCTGCACCGACCACAATCCCACACAGGCCCTACCCCCATATCCCTACATATTCTGCCCACTAATCCCTCTAACCTACGCATCTCAGGACACTAAGGGGCAATTTTAGCGTGGCCAATCAACCTAACCCGCGCATCTTTCGGACTGTGGGAGGAAACCGGAGCACCCGGAGGAAACCCACGCAGACACGAGGAGAATGTGCAAACTCCACACAGACAGTGACCAGAGCCGGGAATCGAACCCAGGTCCCTGGAGCTGTGAAGCAGCAGCGCTAACCACTGTGCTACCGTGCCGGCCCAATGTGTGGGTTAGGTGGATTGGCCATGATAAATTGTCCCTTAGTGTCAGGGGGACTAGCTGAGATAAATGCATGGGGTTATAGGGATTTGGGTGGGATTGTGGTCGGTGCAGGCTCGATGGACTGAATGATCTCTTTCTGCTTTGTATGTTCTGTGTTCTATGACTATAACACTATATTCCGCACCCCCTCCTTTCCTTTGCCCCTATGTACTCTATGTGGACTGCTGCCTCACAGCGCCAGGGACCCGGGTTCGATTCCCGGCTTTGGATCACTGTCCGTGTGGAGTCTGCACGTTCTCCCCCCAATGTCTGCGTGGGTTTCCTCCGGGTGCTCCGGTTGCCTCCCACAGTCCTGAAAGACGTGCCGGTTAGGGTGCATTGGGCCGTGCTAAATTTTCCCTCAATGTTACCCGAACAGGCGCGGAGCGTGGTGACTAGGGGATTTTTTCACAGCAACTTCATTGCAGTGTTAATGTAAGCCTTACCTGTGACACTCATAAATGTCCAAGGTAGGTTCTTTACTCAGTGAGTGGTTGGGGTGTGGAATGGACTGCCTGCTGTGATCGTACATAGAACATAGAACATTACAGCGCAGTACAGGCCCTTCGGCCCTCGATGTTGCGCCGACCAGCGGAACCAATCTAAAGCCTCTCTAATCTACACTATTCCAATATCATCCATATGTTTATCCAATAACCATTTGAATGCTCTTAATGTTGATGAGTCCACTACTGCTGCAGGCAGGGCATTCCACACCCTTCCTTCTCTCTGAGTAAAGAACCTACCTTTAACATCTGTCCTATATCTCTCACCCCTCAATTTAAAGCTATGTCCCCTCATGCTAGCCATCACCATCCGAGGAAAAAGGCTCTCACTATCCACCCTATCTAATCCTCTGATCATCTTGTATGCCTCTTTTAAGTCACCTCTTAACCTTCTTCTCTCGAACGAAAACAACCTCAAGCCCCTCAGTCTTTCCTCATACGATTTTCCCACCATACCAGGCAACATCCTGGTAAATCTCCTCTGCACCCTTTCCAACACTTCCACATCTTTCCTATAACGCGGCGACCAGAACTGTACGCAATACTCCAAACGCGGCCGCACCAGAGTTTTGTACAGTTGCAGCATGACCTCCTGGCTCCGAAACTCAATCCCTCTCCCAATAAAAGCTAACACACCGTACGCCTTCTTAACAACCCTATCAACCTGGGTGCCAACTTTCAGGGATAGTGGAGTCAGACACTTGAGGAACATTTAAGTGGTTATTGGATAGGCACATGGAGCACGCCAGGATGATAGGGAGTGGGATAGCTTGATCTTGGTTTCTGATAAAGCTCGGCACAACATCGTGGGCCGAAGGGCCTGCTCTGTGCTGTACTGTTCTATGTTTAATCTTATTGCTTTCAAATGCTGACAAGGACGCTGTCTCTATTTTGGATTTTCAGTGTTTCAGGGGGAGTGGGTTTGGGTTCTTCTTATCAGCAATGCATGTGGTGTCATTGTGCGTGGAATTTGGGAGTGAGTCACTCCCTTGGGCAGAGGTTAATAGCCACATAAACGTCACAGCAAGGATTTTAGTGGCCTCGAGAGGGTACACAGACAATGAACTGCAACGACTCTGGGTATCAGGAATTTAAGGTTCACAGGAATGATTAAGGACTTTGTTTATCTTTAGCCAGACGAATCTCTGCGTTTGACTGACCTCAGTTTCAGCTTCCATCTTCTCACCACAGCACCCCCCTCCTCCTGTACCTTTGTTAAATTATGCATTGAGTACGAGTGGGTTCGCACTGCTGCCTCACAGCGCCAGGGACCCGGGTTCAATTCCCGGCTTTGGGTCACTGTCTGTGTGGAGTTTGCACGTTCTCTCTCCCCGTGTCTGCGTGGGTTTCCTCCGGTTGCTCCGGTTTCCTCCCACAGTCTGAAAGACGTGCTGGTTAGGGTGCATTGGGCCGTGCTAAATTCTCCCTCAGTGTAACCCGAACAGGCGCCAGAGTGTGGCAACTAGGGGATTTTCACTGCAGTGTTAATGTAAGCCTACATGTGACAATAATAAATATACTTTGAACTTTAGAAAAAGGGGATTACTAGGGAATGATGAATTAGATAGTATAAAAGTTTATTTATTAGTGTCACGAGTAGGCTTACATTAACACTGCAATGAAGTTACTGTGAAAATCCCCTAATTGCCGCACTCTGGCGCCTGTTTGGGTACACTGAGGGAGAATTTAGCACGGCCAATTCACTTAACCAGCACGTCATAGAGTCATTTAGTCATAGAATCCCTTCAGGGCAGAAGGAGGCCATTCAGCCCATCAAGTCTGCACCAATAGCTATCCCACCAATTCCCTATCCCCGTAACCCCATGTATTTACCCTAGCTAATCCCCCTGACACTAAGGGGCAATTTAGCATGGCCAATCCACCTAACCCGCGCATCTTTGGACTGTGGGAGGAAATCGGAGCACCCGGAGGAAACCCACGCAAACACGGGGAGAACGTGCAAACTCCGCACAGACAGTGACCCGAGCCGGGAATCGAACCCGGGTTCCCGGCACTGTGAAGCAGCAGTGCTAACCACTGTGTCACCAACTCAAGGCAGATGTTAATAAAGTTCCAGGAGGAGAGGGGCTGTGGTGAGAAGGGAGAAACCGGGACTGAGATCAGTCAAACGCAGAGATGTGTCTGGCCAAGTGGCTTTTTGATCCGACAGATTTTGGTATGGCTGTTGTCCTCAGAGCCTGAATCTGGAGGTTGTGTGGTACACAAGTACTCCACCCGTTGTTGAAGCACTTACCCTGTATTGCGACTGTGGATGGAGAAAGAACAGCGACAACAATGATTTACCAACCAACATGGCAATTGTGGCTCTAAAATGGCTGTTCTGGCTGAGAGCGAAGCATGCTGGGAATTTTGGTCAACTTATCGATTAGAACCACACGCAGGTCGTAAAGTTGCTCCGGTCTGGGAACTGTGATCTGAAGCTTCCCAGATAAGGGAAGTTGTTTACATTAACTGAGACATTGTCGCTCTGAGTTTTATGGCTGCTATGTGTGGAGCATGCAGTTTGAACTAAATGTCATGCTTTCGTTCAAAAGTAATTTCACTGGATGTTCAAGCCATGTGATCGGTTTCAGGTGGCACAGTGGGCTGGATGATAGAGAATCTTCCGGGAGCGAGTGGAGAACTGTGGATAAAAGGACATGTAGGTCCTTTGTTTGGCAGCGATAACTCGAAGAGACCAACCGTCGCAACAAGACTTGTACCCTGAAGGGTGCTTCAGAGAAGGAGGAGATAGATGCTACATCGAGGATATTTCTTGGCCAGGGTTTTCCTAAACTCTGTAGTATCTATTTCCAGTTAAATAGTTAAAGTTGATGTTCAGTTAGAGTTAAAGTGCAGTTTAAGAGTTAAAGTTCAGTTGAAAATTGATGTTCGGGGGTTCGAGGTAAAGTTCAGTAAAGAGTTAATGAGTTGTTTATGTTTGAGTTGGTCCCAGAAGGGACCGGGTTCAATTCCCGGCTTGGGTCACTGTCTGTGCGGAGTCTGCACGTTCTCCCCGTGTCTGCGTGGGTTTCCTCCGGGTGCTCTGGTTTCCTCCCACAGTCCCGAAAGACGTGCTGGTCAGGGTGCGTTGACCGGAGACAGGCGCCGGAGTGTGGCGACGAGGGGAATTTCGCAGTAACTTCATTGCCATGTAAGCCTTACTTGTGACTGATAAATAAACTTTAAAGGGGATGTGGTGAGAAGGCAGAAGCTGGGATGGAGATTTGTCTGGCCAAGTGGCTTTCTGACGTGACGAATATTTGGTATGTCCTCAGAGCCCTAATCCGGAGGCCGTGTAGTACACAAGTGCTCCGCCTGTTGTTGAGGCGCTTCCCCTTGTATTGGTACAAAGTTATAGACATGGGAGTGCGTCCACCTCTGCTTACCTGTGAAACGAGGCGCTGGTTTTCACTCAGCCAGGTCTCCCTCATGGCGGCCTTCCGGTCAAAGCGGTGGGCAAGTTGTTCTAGTTTCTCCTGTCGAATGAGCTCGGTTCTCAAGGCCAGCTCCCGTTCGTGCTCAGCTTTCTCCAGTCTCTCCCAGGCCTGGATGTGTGGGAAGGGTGGGCGAAGGACAGGACATGAAAGACATTGTAACCCCAGTGTGGCGTAAGCATTTATTTACACCCGCAAGTTATAAGACATAGGAGCAGAATGAGGCCACTCGGCCCATCGAGTCTGCTCCGCCATTCAATCATGGCTGGTATTTTTCTCATCCCCATTCTCCTGCCTTTTCCCCATAACCCCTGATCCCCTTATTAATCAAGAACCTATCTATCTCTGTCTTAAAGACACTCAATGACCCGGCCTCCACAGCCTTCTGCGGCAAAGAGTTCCACACATTCACCACTCTCTGGCTGAAGAAATTCCTCCTCATCTCTGTTCTAAAGGATCGTCCCTTTAGCCTGAGGTTGTGCCCTCTGGTTCTAGTTTTTCCTACGAGTGGAAACATCCTCTCCACGTACACTCTATCCAGGCCTCGCAGTATCCTGTAAGTTTCAATAAGATCCCCCCCCTCAACCTTCTAAACTCCAACGAGTGGAGACCCAGAGTCCTCAACCGTTCCTCATTTCGACAAACTCTTCATTCCAGGGATCATTCTTGTGAACCTCCTCTGGACCCTTTCCAAGGCCAGCACATCTGAATGGTTGGACTTATCACGTCCATCCAAACATTAAGTATCAGAATGTCCATTAAATAAAGGCACTACCTCATGTTGCAATAAAAACAAACAAAAGAACCTTCTGAAAAGCGCAAAATCCTCAGATAAAAGCAAAATCCTGCGTATGCTGGAATCTGAAACAAAAAACAGAAAATGCTGGAAAATCTCAGCAGGTCTGACAGCATCTGTGGGGGGGAGAACAGAGCCAACGTTTCGAGTCTGGATGACCCTTCATCAGGGCTAAGAGCAAAAGGAATCAGCAGATATATTGTTCTCCCCGTGTCTGCGTGGATTTCCTCCGGGTGCTCTGGTTTCCAAGTACAGTCCAAAGATGTGCGGGTTAGGTGGATTGGCCATGATAAATTGCCCCTTCGTATCCAAAGATGTACGGGGTAGGCGGATTGGCCATGCTAAATTGCCCATTAGAGCCCAAAGATGTGCGGGTTAGGTGGATTGGCCATGCTAAATTGTCCCTTAGTGTCCAAAGATGTGCGGGTTAGGTGGATTGGCCATGCTAAATTGTCCTTAGTGTCTAAAGATGTGCAGGTTAGGTGATTTGGCCATGCTAAATTGTCCCTTAGTGTCCAAAGATGTGCAGGTTAGGTGGATTAGCCATGCTAAATTGCCCCTTAGTGTCCAAAGATGTGCGGGTTAGATGGATTGGCCATGCTAAATTTCCCCTTAGTGTCCAAAGATGTGCAGGTTAGGTGGAATGGCCATGCTAAATTGCCCCTTCGTGTCCAAAGATGTGCAGGTTAGATGGATTGGCCATGCTAAATTGCCCCTAAGTGTCCAAAGATGAGCGGGTTAGGTGGATTGGCCATGCTAAATTGCCCCTTAGTGTCCAAAGATGAACGGGTTAGGTGGATTGGCCATGCTAAATTGCCTCTGAGTGTCAGAGGGACTAGCTAGGGGGAATGCATGGAGTTGTGGGGATAGGACCTGGGTGGGATTGTAGCCGGTGCAGACTCAATGGGCCGAATGGCCTCTTTCTGCACTGTAGGATTCCGTACTATGACGGTGAGAGGAGGTGGGTGGAATGGGACAAAGGGCATGTTAAGGAGGGTACAGAAGGCTGAGAAGGTGCTAAAAGTGCCCATTAGGTGATCAGAATGTGTGAATGGCAGAACAGAGGGACAGATGGTTAAGGGACTGCCTGAGGATCATGGCTGTTGTCCTGAAAGAGGAACGGGTGGGGATGGGGGGAAAGAAGGAGGACTGGAATGGACAAGTGGGAAAATGGAAGTGAGAAGGAAGGGTGATAATTCCATTCCAGCTCTCCTTCTTGCCCCCTCCCAGCTCTGACGAAGGGTCAACCAGACTCGAAACGTTGGCTCTATTCTCCCCCCACAGATACTGTCAGACCCGCTGAGGCTTCCAGCATTTTTTTTTTTTGTTAGTGCAAAATCCTTGGCTTTTACCATCTGGTGGTTAGCGCTGCTGCCTCACAGCGCCAGGGACCCGGGTTCGATTCCTGGCTTGGGTCACTGTCTGTGTGGAGTCTGCACGTTCTCCCCGTGTCTGTGTGGGTTTCCTCCGGGTGCTCCGGTTTCCTCCCACAGTCCCAGAGAGGTGCGGGTTAGGTGGATTGGCCATGCTAAATTGACCCGAGTGTCAGGGTGTGGTGAACCATCGTTGGTTCCCACTAGATAGTACTGAGCCAGGGTCTGGCCAGTACTACAAGTATGTATATATGTTGCTGTTGGGGTTAGGGATGGGTTGTTCTACTTGTTGCTGTTGGGGTTAGGGTTGGGCTGTTCTACCTGTATTATAGTTATTATGGTACATCCCAGTCGGGCTCCGCCTCCTGGGAGAGGTATAAAGGTCACTGCTCTGTCTGGGACCCCCTCAGTCTGGGATCGTGTATATAATTAGTAGCTTCGTTGTAACAGCAAATAAAAGCCTTTATTTCCTGAGCATCTCAAGCCTCGTGTGTGATAACACGCATCACAGGGGGACGAGCTAGGACAAATATGTGGGATTACGGGAATAGGGCCTGGGTGGGATTGTGGTCGGTGCAGACTCGATGGGTCTCCTTCTGCACTGTAGGATTCTATGAAAGGCGTGCTGGTCAGCAGTGACTGTACGCGGGTCCTACACTGTACTTTTGTTTTAGATACATTTAATGGACCGTCAAGTGGCGAGCAGGATTCCTCACCTTGTTAATATCGGAGATAAGCTTGCCCTCTCGCGGGATGTAGACTTTCTGATTGTTGGCTCTCATTTTGCTTTGAATGGTAAAGAGCAGCACCTCGAGATTACCCTTCTCTGTGAACCTGTCAAAGGAAGCATGGAAAGAATCTGGCTTAGCTGCTGTTACCGCACCCCGCGGCGCCGATCTTTGCTTTTCACAGAGGACTTCATCGAAACTCTGCAATGCAGAATGAGGCCATTTGGCCCACCGAGCCTGCACCGACCACAATCCCACCCAGGCCCTATCCCCATAACCCCACATATTTACCCCCACTAATCCCTCTAACCTACACATCCCGGGACACTAAGACGCAATTTAGCATGGCCAATCCACCCAACCTGCACATCTTTGGACACTAAGGGGCAATTTAACATGGCCAATCCACCTAACCTGCATATCTTTGGACAATAAGGGACTATTTAGCATGGCCAATCCACCTAACCCGCACATCTTTGGACACGAAGGGGCAATTTAGCATGGCCAATCCACCTAACCCGCACATCTTTGGACACGAAGGGGCAATTTAGCATGGCCAATCCACCTAACCTGTACATGTTTGGACACTAAAGGGCAATTTAGCATGGCCAATCCATCTAACCTGCGCATCTTTGGACACTAAGGGACAATTTAGCATGGCCAATCCACCTAACCTGCATATCTTTGGACACTAAGGGACTATTTAGCATGGCTAATCCACCTAACCCGCACATCTTTGGACACTAATGGGCAATTTAGCATGGCCAATCGACCTAACCTGCACATCATTGGACACTAAGGGGCAATTTAGCATGGCCAATCCACCTAACCCGCACATCATTGGACACTAAGGGGCAATTTAGCATGGCCAATCCACCTAACCCGCACATCATTGGACACTAAGGGGCAATTTAGCGTGGCCAATCCACCTAACAAGCACATCTTTCGGACTGACTCCACACAGACAGTGACCCAAGCCGGGAATCGAACCTGGGTCCCTGGCGCTGTGAGGCAGCCGCGCTAACCCACTGCGCCACCCTGCAGCGCCCTCGGTATCAGAGTCTGCCCTGGATGGGTGTCCCAGACCAATCCCCAATATAATTTACGTAGCCTGTTTGTGGAATCCATCCCGGACTGAGAGCGGCAATATCACCGCAGAGGGGGCGAGGGAAAGGGCCCAGTGGTAAATGAGCTGGGAATCGAACCCGGGTCCCTGGCGCTGTGAGGCAGCAGTGCTAACCCACTGTGCCACTGCTCCTGCCCCTTTTTAGGAGGCCATTCGACCCATCGGGTCTGCACCGACCACAATTCCACCCAGGTCCCATCCCTATAACCTCATGTACTTACCCTAGCGAGTTCCCCCTGACACTAAGGGGGGTTAGCATGGCCAATCCACCTAACCTACACATCTACCACTGTGCTGCCCTTTTATATATACACAGGTTCCAATGCCAATCTATCATTGATACTGGCCGGGCACAGGGGAGGTGCAAGCTCAGGCTCACTTACTTGGGGGGTTTCTCAACAGTGCGGTATGTGTTGAATGCCTGGAGCTGGTTTTGAACCCCGTTCAGGGAGTTTGCCAGTTTACGGTCATTCAGTGTGACGATGGTGTGCTCAATCCACTGCAGGAGGTCCGAGGCCAGAGTCTCATACTTGTCAATCATGTTGTCCGCCTCGATCGCGTAGTCCAACACCTGAGACAACACGAACAGCACAATTATTCATCGGTGCGTGGGGCATCGCAGATCCATACACAACATTATCGGAAGGATCAAAGAACCCTACAGTGCAGGAGGAGGCCATTCAGCCCATCGGGTTTGCACCAACCACAATCCCACCCAGACCCTGTCCCCATAATCCCATGCATTTACCCGAGCTAGTCCCCCTGACACTAAGGGGCAATTTAGCACGGCCAAGCCTCCTAACCTGCACATCTTTTGGACTGTGGGAGGAAACCGGAGCACCCGGAGGAAACCCATAGAACCATAGAAAATTACAGCTCAGAAACAGGCCTTTTGGCCCTTCTTGTCTGTGCCGAACCATTTTATGCCTCGTTCCACTGACCTGCACTTGGATCATATCCCTCCACACCCCTCTCATCCATGAACCCGTCCAAGTTTTTCTTCAATGTTAAAAGCGACCCCGCATTTACCACTTTATCCGGCAGCTCATTCCACACTCTCACCACTCTCTGCGTGAAGAAGCCCCCCCCCTAATATTCCCTTTAAACTTTTCTCCTTTCACCCTTAACCCATGCCCTCTGGTTTTTTTCTCCCCTAGCCTCAGCGGAAAAAGCCTGCTTGCATTCACTCTATCTATACCCATCAAAATCTTATACACCTTGATCAAATCTCCCCTCAATCTTCTACGCTCCAGGGAATAAAGTCCCAACCTATTCAATCTCTCTCTGTAAATCAGCTTCTCAAGTCCCGGCAACATCCTTGTGAACCTTCTCTGCACTCTTTCAATCTTATTTACATCCTTCCTGTAACTAGGTGCACAGACAGTGACCCAAGCCAGGAATCGAACCCGGGTCCCTGGTGCTGTGAGGCAGCAGTGTTAACCACTGTGCCACCCCGAATTCTCGGCTTGGGTCATTGTCTGTGCGGAGTCTGCACGTTCTCCCCGTGTCTGCGTGGGTTTCCTCCGAGTGCTTCGGTTTCCTCCCACAGTCCGAAAGACGTGCTGGTTAGGGTGCTAAATTCTCCCTCAGTGTAACCCGAACAGGCGCCGGAGTGTGGGCGACTGGGGGATTTTCACAGTAACTTCATTGCAGTGTAAATGCAAGCCTTACTTGTGACACTAATCAATAAACTTGTATCGTTCCTCCACATACCTTCCCAATACGTTTCCCTTCGACAGCCAGCGCCTTCATCTTGGAGAAGTAGTGATAGTAAGTGGCAACGTACGTAATGATCGACTTCTCGTCAGGCTGATCCACGCTGACATCTGGGAGCACAAAAGCCAGAATGAGTGTGGACGCACTCCTCCATCAAACGCAAACACTTGCATCAGGGTCAAACAGAGTCAAATCTCGGAACTTTACCGCTTTGCCCACCCGAGGCTCGTCAGGTCCCACCCAGGGCCAACGGAGAATGCCGTTCTGAAAACTTCTCCCGCCCCCGTACCGGTAAAATTCCAACCATAGAGTCATAGACATTTACAGCATGGAAACAGGCCCTTCGGCCCAACTTGTTCATGCTGCCCTTTTTTTTACCACTAAGCTAGTCCCAGTTGCCTGCGTTTGGCCCATCTCCCTCTATACCCATCGTACCCATGTAACTGTCTAAATGCTTTTTAAAAGACAAAATTGTACCCATCCATCTCCCTCATTTTTTACATATTCATTCACGGAACATGGGCGTCGCTGGCTGGGCCAGCATTTATTGCCCATCCCTAGTTGCCCTTGGAGAGCAGTTGAGAGTCAACCACATTGCTGTGGCTCTGGAGTCACATGTAGGCCAGACCAGGTAAGGACGGCAGATTTCCTTCCCTAAAGGACATTAGTGAACCTCTGTACCCATCGTACCCATGTAACTGTCTAAATGCTTTCTTAAAAGACAAAATAGTACCCGCCCCTACTAGTACCTCTGGCAGCTCGTTCCAGACACTCACCGCCCTGTGTGTGAAGAAATTGACCCCCTGGACACTTTTGTATCTCTCTCCTCTTACCTTGAACCTATGCCCTCTAGTTTTAGACTCCCCGATCTTTGGGAAAAGATGTTGGCTATCTAGCTGATCTATGCCCCTCATTATTTTATAGACCTCTATAAGATGAGGTTATAAAGCCTTCTACGCTCCAGGGAAAAAAGACATACAGGTTAGGTGCATTGACCGTGCTAGATTTTCCCTCAGTGTCCAGGTTAGGTGGATTTGATGTGCAGGTTAAGTGAATTTGCCATGCTAAATTGCCCCTTAGTGTCCAAAGATGTGCAGGTTAGGTGGATTGGCCATGGTAAATTGCCCCTTTGTGTCCAAAGATGTGCAGGTTAGGTGGATTGGCCATGCTAAATTGTCCCTTATTATCCAAAGATGTGCAGGTTAGGTGGATTGGCCATGCTAAATTGCCCCTTGGTGTCCAAAGATGTGCAGGTTAGATGGGTTGGCCATACTAAATTGCCCTTTAGTGTCCAAAGGTGTGCAGGTTAGGTGGATTGGCCATGCTAAATTGCCCCTTTGTGTCCAAAGGTGTGCGGGTTAGGTGGATTGGCCATGCTAAATTGCCCCTTAGTGTCCAAAAATGTGTAGGTTAGGTGGATTGGCCATGCTAAATTGCCCCTTAGTGTCCAAAGATGTGCGGGTTAGGTGGATTGGCCATGCTAAATTGCCCCTTTGTGTCCAAAGGTGTGCGGGTTAGGTGGATTGGCCATGCTAAATTGCCCCTTAGTGTCCAAAGATGTGCGGGTTAGGTGGATTGGCCATGCTAAATTGCCCCTTAGTGTCCAAAGATGTGCGGGTTAGGTGGATTGGCCATGTTAAATTGCCCCTCAATGTCCAAAGATGTGCGGGTTCGGTGGATCGGCCATGCTAAATTGCCCCTTAGTGTCCAAAGATGTGCGGGTTAGGTGGATTGGCCATGTTAAATTGCCCCTCAGTGTCCAAAGATGTGCGGGTTAGGTGGATTGGCCATGCTAAATTGCCCCTTTGTGTCCAAAGGTGTGCGGGTTAGGTGGATTGGCCATGCTAAATTGCCCCTTAGTGTCCAAAGATGTGCGGGTTAGGTGGATTGGCCATTCTAAATTGCCCCTTAGTGTCCAAAGATGTGCGGGTTAGGTGGATCGGCCATGCTAAATTGCCCCTTAGTGTCCAAAGATGTGCAGGTTAGGTGGATTGGCCATGCTAAATTGCCTGTTAGTGTCAGCGGGACGAGCTAGAGTAAATGTGTGGGGTTACGGGGATAAGGCCTGGGTGGGATTGTGGTCAGTGAGGACCCGATGGGCCGAATGGCCTCCTTCCGCACTGTGGGGATTCTATGTCACCAAGATGAGGATCGGGTCCTTGCCAGGTTCCTGCGCCCTTACGTACCTTCAGGATCCAGCAGCTTGGTGAGTCCCAGCTGCTGTTCAGCCACATTGAACGCATTCTGTAGGTTGTAGTGAGCATTGGACTTCTTCAGTTTGTCAAAATCGATCAGATCAGGCCTGAAACAAAGAGAACAAAGGTCCCACCAAACATTGAAGGACAATGCAATGCTAGCATCGTGCGACCAAGTAGGATTCTGCGCAGGGCAAGGCTAGAGTGGGATAGGAACATCAGAAACAAGAGCGGCACAGTGGCACAATACCGCTGCCTCACAGCGCCAGGGACCCGCGTTCGATTCCCGGCCTCGGGTCACTGTCTGTGTGGAGTTGTAACTTGAATCATTGGACGGTGACACAAGATCGCTCTCTGGTCAGTGGGTAAGAAGCTGTATATTCACTGGAGTTTAGAAGAGTGAGGGGGGATCTCTTAGAAACTTATAAAATTCGAACAGGGTTGATTCAGAAAGAATGTTCCCGATGGTGGGGGGAGTCCAGAACTAGGGGTCATAGTTTGAGGATTAGGTAGTGCGGTGGCACAGTGGGTTAGCACTGCTGCCTCACAGCGCCAGGGACCCGGGTTTGATTCCTGGCTTGGGTCACTGTCTGTGTGGAGTCTCCACGTTCTCCCCCTGTGTCTGCGTGGGCTTCCTCCGGGTGCTCCGGTTTCCTCCCACAGTCCAAAGATGTGCAGGTTAGGTGCATTGGCCGTGCTAAATTGCCCCTTAGTGTCCAAAGATGTGCAGGTTAGGTGGATTGGCCATGCTAAATTGCCCCTTAGAAACATAGAAACATAGAAAAACTACAGCACAAAACAGGCCCTTCGGCCCCACAAGTTGTGCCGAACATATCCCTACTTTTTAAGCCTACCTGTACCCCTCCATTTAGTGTCCAAAGATGTGCAGGTTAGGTGGATTGGCCATGCTAAATTGCCCCTTATTGTTCAGAGATGTGTAGGTTAGGTAGATTGGCCATGCTAAATTGCCCCTTAGTGTCCAAAGATGTGTAGATTAGGTGGATTGGCCATGCTAAATTGTCCCTTAGTATCAGGGGGATTATCAGGGTAAATATGAGGGGCAATGGGAATAGGGCCTGGGTGAGATTGTGGTTGGTGCAGACTCGATGGGCCAAATGGCCTCCTTCTGCACTGCAGGGATTGATTGTACCTACGTTGGTCTAAAAGCAGAGAACTTGGATAATCATAAACTGGCGGGGGCAAACAATACCGTTCCCAGGGGCTGGCTTTTCAGCCCCGCTCGCCACATGACCGGAAATTCCCACCCGTGGTCAACGGGACCTTTGCTTGGTCCGTGTCCCGTCCGTGACGATTCCCGTGGCGGGCGGGACACGGACAGGAAAACTGCGCTCTCCACCTTGTCGAAGGACTCTGCTGTCTTTAAATTTTTCCCGCGGCCAAAGGAATGAGAGACATACCTGTGCTTGTGGACAATTGCATTGAAGGCCAGTCCGTCCCTCCAGCTCGTGGTGAAGTTGTGAACATTAACATTGGGGTACCTGCCGAAACACCAAAAACAACTCATTACCGACAGATAGTGGGGTGGGGAGACGTGCCTGGGATGGTCTCTGGGTAGAGTAATTGGGCACTCAGACTGAATGGTCTCTCTTATCAGTGTCTGTAACCATAACACCGTAAGACAAAGGAGCAGAATGAGGCCACTCGGCCCATCGAGTCTGCTCCGCCATTCAATCATGGCTGATATTTTTCTCATCCCCATTCTCCTGCCCTTTCCCCATAACCCCTGATCCCCTGAGAGTCATAGGGGTTTACAGCATGTTAACAGGCCCTTCGGCCCAACTTGTCCATGCCGCCCTTCTTTTTCAAACCCCTAAGCTAGTCCCAATTGCCCGCATTTGGCCCATATCCCTCTATACCCATCTCACCCATGTAACTGTCTAACTGCTTTTTAAAAGACAAAATTGTACCCGTCTCTACTACTATCTCTGGCAGCTTGTTCCAGACACTCACCACCCTCTGTGTGAAAAAATTGTCCCTCTGGACCCTTTTGTATCTCTCCCCTTAAACCTACGCCCTCTAGTTTTAGACTCCCCAACCTTTGGGAAAAGATATTGACTATCTAGCTGATCTGTGCCCCTCATTATTTTATAGACCTCTCTAAGATCACCCCTAAGCCTCCTACGCTCCAGAGACAAAAATCCCAGTCTATCCAGCCTCTCCTTATAACTCAAACCATCAAGTCCCGGTAGCATCCCAGTAAATCTCTTCTGCACTCTTTCTAGTTTAATAATATCCTTTCTGTAATGATCTTATTAATTTCTTATTAATCAAGAACCTATCTATCTCTGTCTCAATGACCCGGCCTCCACAGCCTTCTGCGGCAAAGAGTTCCACAGATTCACCACTCTCTGGCTGAAGAAATTCCTCCTCATCTCTGTTTTAAAGGATCGTCCCTTTAGCCTGAGGTCGTGCCCTCTGGTTCTAGTTTTTCCTACCAGTGGAAACATCCTCTCCACGTCCACTCAGTAACAACCCCAACTTTGCCACCTAACCGGAGGTACTCAATTGAAAGAGCAGGCTTAAGTTCCGTAGGGGTGGGGGTGGATCGGTGAGCCAGGCAAGCAGAACACTTTCTGGAAATGTCCAAGACCAGAATCAATCAGTACGTACCTGATTCGCAAGCTTGAGTACTATAGAAACATGGAAACTAGAAGCAGGAGTAGGCCATTCGACCCTTCGAGCCTGCTCCGCCATTCATTACGATCATGGCTGATCATCAAATTCAACATCCTGATCCCCCGCCTTCCCGTAGGGCAGCACGGTGGCACAGCGGGTTAGCACTGCTGCCTCACAGCGCCAGGGACCCGGGTTCGATTCCCGGCTTGGGTCACTGTCTGTACGGAGTCTGCACGTTCTCCCCCCGTGTCTGCGTGGGTTTCCTCCGGGTGCTCCGGTTTCCTCCGACACTCCGAAAGACGTGCCAGTTCGGGTGCATTGACCCGAACTGGCGCTGGAGTGTGGCGACTAGGGGAATTTCACAGTAACTTCATTGCAGTGTTAATGTAAGCCTTACTTGTGACAAATAAAATAAACTTTAAAGCTTTTTCCCCCCCATATCCCTTGATCCCTTTAGCCCAAGAGCTATAAAAACATACAAACCAGAATATATTGATAAAAATATATTGCTGCTTTTGAATTTTTTGAACAATGCATAATGGTGTTGGGTGTGGAACA
This sequence comes from Mustelus asterias, assembly GCF_964213995.1. NCBI lineage: Eukaryota > Metazoa > Chordata > Chondrichthyes > Carcharhiniformes > Triakidae > Mustelus > Mustelus asterias. Next base: position 1,753,407 of record NC_135833.1, read on the forward strand.
CTTTTCTACCCAGGGGCAGTGCCAAACACTCAGTGGGCAAGCGTAGCACAGACAGATACAACATAAGGTTCCCCTTACTCTACTCCAACAGAGGGCCACCGCTTCAACTCTGTGTGGAGTCTGCACGTTCTTCCCATGTCTGCTTCCTCCGGGTGCTCCGGTTTCCTCCCACACCCGAAGGATGTGCAGGTTAGGTGGATTGGCCACGCTAAATTGCCCCTTCGTGTCCAAAATGTGCGGGTTAGGTGGATTGGCCATGCTAAATTGCCCCTTAGTGTCCAAAATGTGCGGGTTAGGTGGATTGGCCATGCTAAATTGCCCCTTAATGTCCAAAATGTGCGGGTTAGGTGGATTGGCCACGCTAAATTGCCCCTTAGTGTCCAAAGATGTGTGGGTTAGGTGGATTGGCCATGCTAAATTGCCCCTTAGTGTCCAAAGATGTGCAGGTTAGGGGGATTGGCCATGCTAAATTGCCCCTTGGTGTCCAAAGATGTGCAGGTTAGGTGGATTGGCCATGCTAAATTGCCCCTTCGTGTCCAAAGATGTGCAGGTTAGGGGGATTGGCTATGCTAAATTGCCCCTTAATGTCCAAAATGTGCGGGTTAGGTGGATTGGCCATGCTAAATTGCCCCTTCGTGTCCAAAAATGTTCAGGTTAAATGGATTGGTGTCCCAAGATGTATAGGTTAGGGGAATTAGTCGGGTAAATATGTAGGGTTACAGGGATAGGGTCCAGGTAGGATGTTCTGTCGGAGGAGTCGGTGCAGACTCGATGGGCCGAATGGCCTCCTTCTGCACTGTTGGGATTCTATGGACCTCAGAAGTTCATTCTAAGTAGAGGTTTTGGTTCAAATGAAGGGACGCACTCTAAATGTTAATTCCTTGGACAGATGTTGATTAATCTGTTGTGCTTTTGAAACACACTCTGTTCTTCATCTTTGTACATTGCAAGGATTGGCCATTTATTCCACTCTGGCTTTTTTTCCATTTCCTCTTACCCAGCTGTCTTCATCTGGCACCAGAGCAGAAGTGCGTCCTTGGCGGATTTCTTTTCCTTGTTATCCTCTGTTTCCACGCTGATATCCTGGATCTTTGAAACAAAAGCCACGATGGTTAAAGTACAGATGAGGAAGCTTGAGTATTATACAGACATAACGTTGGTTAGGCCACATCTGGAATACTGTGTCCAATTCTGGTCACCACACTACCAGACGGACGTGGAGGCTTTGGAGAGGGTACAGAAAAGGTTTACCAGGATGTTGCCTGGTATGGAGGGCATTAGCTATGAGGAGGGATTGAATAAACTGGGATTGTTCTCCCTGGAAAGACGGAGGCTGAGGGGCGACCTGATAGAAGGTTATAAAATTATGAGGGGTACGGATAGGGTGAAAAGTTGGAAGCTTTTTCCCAGAGCAGAAATGACAATTACAAGGGGGGCACAAGTTCAAGATAAGGTTCAGTGGAGATGTGCGGAGGGATCTTTTCTTCCACAGAGGGTGGTGGGGGCCTGGAATGCGCTGCCAAGTGAGGTGGTTGAGGCAGATATGTTGGCCACATTAAAGACTTATCTTGATGGACACATGAACAGAAGGGGAATAGAGCAGTTGGTCCAGATAGGACAACGCGATCGGCGCAGGCTTGGAGGGCCGAAGGGCCTGTTCGCGTGCTGTACTGTTCTTTGTTCCGTGTTATTCACTGCAGGCGAAAGCAAATCATCATTAGGGCTTCCAGATAACACTGACTCATGATGGATAGCTGATGTGTCCTTCTGTGGCAACTGATCAGAGGATGGCTCGTGCCTTGTGAGTCAATGGCTGGAGATTTACCGGCATGTCCGCCAGAGGTTCATAGCATCCCGCCCGAGGCCAACGGAGAATGCCGTTCTCCGAGCCTCACCTGGTCCCCGGAATCAGGTCGGGTGTGCCGGTAAAATTCCAGCCAATATTTTCTGGACAGGTTGGGAGCCTGGGAGAGAAAGCGGGTGGGGTTGCAAGGGGGGAGCGAGATCATAAGTTGGTTGCTTTCCCAGTCAAGAGGCAGTCAAAACCCAGTTTCTGGACACATCGTGAAAATAGGTACGAGGTAAGCCATTCAACTTCCGTCTAATTGCTCTAATGATGCGGCAACGGTGGCACAGTGGGTTAACGCTGCTGCCTCACAGCGCCAGGGACCCGGGTTCGATTCCCGGCGTGGGTCACTGTCTGTGCGGAGTTTGCACGTTCTCCCCCCGTGTCTGCGTGGGTTTCCTCCGGGTGCTCCGGTTTCCTCCCTCAGTCCAAAGATGTGCAAGTTAGGTGGATTGTCTAAATTGTCCCTTAGTGTCAGGAGGACTAGCTGGGGTAAATGTGTGGGGTGATGGGGATAGGGCCGAGGTGGGATTGTGGGTGGCGCAGACTCGATGGGCCGAATGGCCTCCTTCTGCATTGGAGGATTCTATGATTCGAACGCAGGAAAGGTGTAGTGAGAGGGACATGACTCACGTCTTTTTGTGTTATCTTTTTTTAACACATGCACTTCTGACAAAGGAAAATGAAGAATGATCGTGATGGAAACAAAGAAACTAGAAGCAGGAGGAGGCCATTCGGCCCTTCGAGCCTGCTCCGCCATTCATTTTGATCATGGCTGATCATCCAATTCAATATCCTGATCCCCCCCCTTCCCCCCCCGATATCCCTCGATCCCTTTATCCCCAAGAGCGATATCTAATTTCTTCTTGAAATCACACGACGTTTTGGCCTCAACTACTTTCTGTGGGAGTGAATTCCACCACTCTCTGGGTGAAGAAATTTCTCCTCACCTCAGTCCTAAAAGGTTTACCGATGATCCTCAAACTATGACCCCTTAGTTACATAGAAACATAGAAAACTACAGCACAAAACATTCCCTTCGGCCCCACAAGTTGTGCCGAACATATCCCTACCTTTTAGGCCATAGAAACATAGAAAACTAGTTCTGGACTCCCCCATCATCGGGAACATTCTTTCTGAATCTACCCTGTCTAACCCTGTTAGAATTTTATAAGTTTCTATGAGATCCCCTCTCACTCTTCTAAACTCCAGTGAATATAATCCTAACGCACTTAGTCTCTCCTCATATGACAGACCTGCCACCCCAGGAATCAGCTTGGTAAACCTTCGCTGCGCTCCCTCTATAGCAAGGACATCCTTCCTCAGATAAGGACAACAAAACTGCACACAATACTCATATATGAAATTTATATATTTATATATGTAATATGTGCATGTATTGAAATTTAAATACTGAAATCATAGAAACACTATAGTACAGAAAGAGGCCATTCGGCCCATCGAGTCTGCACCGACCACAATCCCACCCAGGCCCTATCCCCATATCCCTACATATTTACCCACTAATCCCTCTAACCTACGCATCCCAGGACACTAAGGGCAATTTTTAGCATGGCCAATCAACCTAACCCGCACATCTTTGGACTGTGGGAGGAAACCGGAGCACCCGGAGGAAACCCACACAGACACGAGGAGAATGTGCAAACTCCACACACTGGTGACTTGAATAAACTTTGTAACCCGATGTTGCTCCTTGAAGACCACTTCCACAATGTGAAGAACTTCATAGAAACCCTGCAGTGCAGGAAGAGGCCATTCGGCCCATCGAGTCTGAACTGACAACAATCCCACCCAGGCCTTATCCCCCGTAACCCCACGCATCCACCCTGCTGATCCCCCTGACAATAAGGGGCAATTTAGCATGGCCAATCCACCAAACCTGCACGTCTTTGGACTGTGGGAGGAAACCGGAGCACCCGGAGGAAACCCACGCAGACCCACGAGGGGGAGAACGCGCAGACTCCACACAGACGGTGACCCAAGCCGGGAATCGAACCCGGGTCCCTGGCGCTGTGAGGCAGCAGTGCGAATCACTGCGCCGCCCATTTAAAAAAATAACATTAACTTTGCAAATAACTTCTGTGTTAGGGACACAAACACAAATCTGTTGTCTGCCAACAGGGCGACATTAGCTTTTATTGGTAGAGGGATTGAGTTTCGGAGCCAGGAGGTCATGCTGCAACTGTACAAAACTCTGGTGCGGCCGCATTTGGAGTATTGCGTACAGTTCTGGTCGCCGCGTTATAGGAAAGATGTGGAAGTGTTGGAAAGGGTGCAGAGGAGATTTACCAGGATGTTGCCTGGTATGGTGGGAAAATCGTATGAGGAAAAGCTGAGGGGCTTCAGGTTGTTTTCGTTAGAGAGAACAAGGTTAAGAGGTGACTTAATAGAGGCATACAAGATGATCAGAGGATTGGATAGGGTGGATAGTGAGAGCCTTTTTCCTCGGATGGTGATGGCTAGCATGAGGGGACATAGCTTTAAATTGAGGGGTGAGAGATATAGGACAGATGTTAAAGGTAGGTTCTTTACTCAGAGAGTAGTAAGGGCGTGGAATGCCCTGCCTGCAGCAGTAGTGGACTCGTCAACATTAAGAGCATTCAAATGGTTATTGGATAAACATATGGATGATATTGGAATAGTGTAGATTAGAGGGGCTTTAGATTGGTTTCACTGGTCAGCGCAACATCGAGGGCCGAAGGGCCTGTACTGCGCTGTAATGTTCTATTAGACTGAAGATAAGTGCGGCAGGCGGTAAAGAAGGCAAATGGTATGTTGGCCTTCATTGCGAGAGGTTTCGAGTACAGGAGCGAGGGATGTGTTGTTGCAATTATACAGGGCCTTGGTGAGGCCACACCTAGAGTATTGTGTGCAGTTTTGGTCTCCTTTTCTGAGGAAGGATGTTCTTGCTCTTGAGGGAGTGCAGCGAAGGTTTACCAGGCTGATTCCGGGGATGGCGGGACTGATGTATGAGGAGAGATTGACAAGATTAGGATTGTTTTCGCTGGAGTTCGGACGAATGAGAGGGGATCTCATAGAGACTTATAAAATTCTAACAGGATTAGACAGGGTAGATGCAGGGAGGATGTTCCCGATGGTGGGGGGAGTCCAGAACCAGGGGGTCACAGTCTGAGGATTCGGGGTAGACCATTTAGGACGCAGGTGAGGAGACATTTCTTCACCCGGTGAGCCTGTGGAATTCATTCCCACAGGAAGTAGTTGATGCCAAAACATTGAATGTATTCAAGAGGCGGCTGGATATAGCACTTGGGGGCGAACGGGATCAAAAGTTATGGGGAGAAAGCAGGATTAGGCTATTGAGTTGGATGATCAGCCATGATGGTGATGAATGGGGGAGCAGGCTCGAAGGGCCGAATGGCCTCCTCCTGCTCCTATCTTCTATGTTTCTATCTGGAGCAATAATTTGCACATTTATATTGCAACTTTTGTTCTTCACCCATTCTCGTCCCTTGCGCGACCCCCTGTCCCCGCTCCCCTCCCATTGCTCCCCCAATCTGGGCTCTGGAATTCCTTCCCCAAATCTTCCCCATCTCTCTCCCCCATCTAAGGATTTAGCCCAGTAAACATTTGTTGCACTCCCTCTTTCGATAAGGAGATCAAAATGATACACAGTGCTCCATGTATCAGGCATTTTATGTTTATCTACTTAACTTTCATCTTGCAGGTTTGAGCTTGGGATTAAGTGCGCCTCGAGTGTGCCAAACCTCAACGTACTGTTTGGGTTTGATTTATCTCTCTATTAAGGGTGTTGGACAGTGGAACACTATCATTCCGAAACCTCTACTCTCCAGTGTAGGGAACAACAATCCAATTCTTAAACCTCCGCACATCATTCAGGTGTCTTAAGCTGGACGTCAGTTTAAATAAGTTTTATTGGCTTTGCAACGCCTGAGTACCCTTCACATTTGTAGAACAATGAAAATTGCACGAAAATGGTGGGATCTTCCGGCCGCCCTCGCCCCGAAACCGGAAAATCCCACCCGACGTCAACAGATCTTTCCATGGTCCGCCCCTCACCCGCGGGTGGAACAGGAAAATTCGCCACGATATTTCTTTTTTTTGTGTTTGTTCATGGCCAGCATCTACTGCCCAAACCTGAAGTCACTTATCACTCAGAAAGGGCAAGTTTAGGTGAGGTACAGGGACAAAGGGATCGCGGGAGTATAAAGACACCAATTGCCAAAAGATCCGCCAAAGGTGTACAAGGCCATTCAAATGAAAAGTAGACCATGCACCAGGTTTTATTGCCATAGGGATAGAATTGGAAAGTAGGAAAGTTATGATAAACCTGTATTGAACCTTGTTAGACGACACTTAGAGCGCTGTGTGAAGTTCTGGTCGCCATATTATAAAAAGGAATATGGAGGAACTGGAGAGAGTGCTGACAAAATTTTCATAGCACAGTACAGAAGGAGGCCATTTGGCCCATCGAGTCGGCATCGACAACAGTCCCACCCAAGCCCCATCATCGTAACCCCACGTATTTACCCTGCTAATCCCACTGACACTAAGGGGCAATTTAGCGTGGCCAATCCCCTGAACCCACACATCTTTGGACATTAAGGGGCAATTTAGCCCGGCCAATCCACCTAACCCGCACATCTTTGGACACTAAGGGGCAATTTAGCATGGCCAATCCACCTAACCTGCACATCTTTGGACATTAAGGGGCAATTTAGCACGGCCAATCCACCTAACCCGCACATCATTGGACACTAAGGGGCAATTTAGCATGGCCAATCCACCTAACCTACACATCTTTGGACACTAAGGGGCAATTTAGCATGGCCAATCCACCTAACCCACACATCTTTGGACACGAAGGGGCAATTTAGCATGGCCAATCCAACTAACTCGCACATCTTTGGACACTAAGGGGCAATTTAGCATGGCCAATCCGCCTAACTCGCATATCTTTGGACACTAAGGGGCAATTTAGCATGGCCAATCCACCTAACCTACACATCTTTGGACACTAAGGGGCAATTTAGCATGGCCAATCCACCTAACCTGCACATCTTTGGACACTAAGGGGCAATTTAGCCTGGCCAGTCAACCGAACCCGCACATCTTTGGGCTGTGGGAGGAAACCGGAGCACACGAAGGAAAGACACGGGAAGAATATGCAAGCTCCACACAGACAGCCACCCAAGGCCAGAATTGAACCCGCGTCCTTGGCACTATGAGGCAGCAGTGCTAACCACCGTGTCACCCTCTCATTCATTCACTATTCACAGTCAGTTAATTTCCTTCTTGATGCAACAACCCTGCAGTAACTACCTGGAAGCGAAGGATGATGGTCCAGATTAGGCCCAGGGTGAGGCGATGGTTCCCATCCACAATGTCATGAGAGCCCATGTTTTCCAGGTGGACTTTCTGCTCCTTCAGGAATTGCAAGGCCTTGTCCACGTTCTCCAAACAGTGAATCCGCATCCGTCCTTTGGTGGGTTTGGGCTGGGAATAGAAGCAGAGACCTTGGGTTAATACACAAATGCCTGAGGTCACGTACTGGGATACAGTGAAAAGTATTTTTTTTTGCGCACGATACAGACACAACATATCGTTCATCAACTTTTTTTAATGTCAAACTTTGGATCACCCTTTGGGTACTATGCACATTTAAAGTTTATTTATTATTGTCACGAGAAGGCTTACATTAACACTGCAATGAAGTTACTGTGAAAATCCCCCAGTCGCCACACTCCGGCGCCTGTCCGGGTTACACTGAGGGAGAATTTAGCACCCTAACCAACATGTCTTTCGGACTGTGGGAGGAAACCAGGGCACCCGGAGGAAACCCACGCAGACACGGGGGGAGAACGTGCAGACTCTGCACAGACAGTGACCCGAGCCGGGAATCGAATCCGAGCTAAGGGTGTAGAGAAAGATCAACTTAATATACGGTAGGTCCATTCAAAGGTCCGATGGCAGTATGTTACTTGGATAGCCAGGAAAGTCCTGCAGGATTAGGTAGAATCCCTGCAGTGCAGAAGGGGGCCAGTTGGCTCATCGAGTCTGCATAATCCCACCCAGGCCCTATCCCCATAACCCCATGTATTTAACCTAGCTAGTCCCCCTTAGACACGAAGGCGCAACTTGGCATGGTCAATCCACCTAACCCGCACATCTTTGGACACTAAGGGGCAATTTAACATGGCCAATCCACCTAACCCACACATCCTCGGACACTAAGGGGCAATTTAACATGGCCAATCCACCTAACCCGCACATCCTCGGACACTAAGGGGCAATTTAACATGGCCAATCCACCTAACCCGCACATCTTTGGACACTAAGGGGCAATTTAGCACGGCCAATCCACCTAACCCACACATCCTCGGACACTAAGGGGCAATTTAACATGGCCAATCCACCTAACTCACACATCCTCGGACACTAAGGGGCAATTTAACATGGCCAATCCACCTAACCCGCACATCCTCGGACACTAAGGGGCAATTTAACATGGCCAATCCACCTAACCCGCACATCCTCGGACACTAAGGGGCAATTTAGTATGGCCAATCCACTTAACCAGCGCATCCTCGGACACTAAGGGGCAATTTAGCATGGCCAATCCACCTAACCTACACATCTTTGGACACCAAGGAGCAATTTAGCATGGCCAATCCACCTAACCCGCACATCTTTGGACACTGAGGGGCAATTTAGCATGGCCAATCCACCTAACCAGCGCATCTTTGGACACTAAGGGGCAATTTAGCATGGCCAATCCACTTAACCTGCACATCTTTGGACACTAAGGAGCAATTTAGCATGGCCAATCCACCTAACCTGCATATCTTTGGACACTAAGGAGCAATTTAGCATGGCCAATCCACCTAACCTGCACATCTTTGGACACTAAGGGGCAATTTTGCATGGACAATCATCCGACCATAAGACCATAAGACATAGGAGCAGAATTCGGCCACTCGGCCCATCGAGTCTGCTCCGCCATTCAATCATGGCTGATATTTTTCTCATCCCCATTCTCCTGCCTTTTCCGTATAACCCCTGATCCTCTTATTAATCAAGAACCTAACCTGAAGATCTTGGGACTGTTGCACACTTGTGCAGCTCCTGTTCCTCAGAGGCAATTGACACCTCGAGGATTTGCAAGGCTGATAATGAGCCAAAAACATTGGAAACTGAGTACACTGAAGAGTATGATTTTTTAACATTTGGCATCTTTCCCCATCTAGCTGCACGCAAAAATAAAGGTGACTTTGATTTTATACTGTGGATTCATCGGTCATTAAAAAATAATGAATTAAAATTAAAATTAAAAAATAATGCCCAAGACCGCAAGGAACTACAAAGGGTCGTGAATGTAGCCCAATCCATCACGCAAACCAGCCTCCCATCCATTGACTCTGTCTACACTTCCCGCTGCCTCGGGGAAAAGCAGCCAGCATAATCAAGGACCCCACGCACCCCGGACATTCTCTCTTCCACCTTCTTCCGTCGGGAAAAGTTATAAAAGTCTGAGGTCACGTACCGACCGACTAAAGAACAGCTTCTTCCCTGCTGCTGTCAGACTTTTGAATTGACTTACCTTGCATTAAGTTGATCTTTCTCTACACCCTAGCTGCGACTGTAGCACTACATTCTGCACCCTCTCCTTTCCATCTCTATGAATGGTATGCTTTGTCTGCATAGTGCGCAAGAAACAATACTTTTCACTGCACCCTAGCATTCTTTCTGGTTGTATCACAGCTTGGTATGGGCTCCTGCTCTGCCCAAGACCGCAAGAAACTACAAAAGGTCGTGAATGTAGCCCAATCCCATCACGCAAACCAGCCTCCCATCCATTGACTCTGTCCACACTTCCCGCTGCCTCGGGGAAAAGCAGCCAGCATAATTAAGGACCTCACGCACCCCCGGACATTCTCTCTTCCGCCTTCTTCCGTCGGGAAAAAGATACAAAAGTCTGAGGTCACGTACCGACCGACTCAAGAACAGCTTCTTCCCTGCTGCCGACAGACTTTTGAATGGACCTACCTCGCATTAAGTTGATCTTTCTCTCCACCCTAGCTATGACTGTAACACTACATTCTGCACTCTCTCCTTTCCTTCTCTGTGAACGGTATGCTTTGTCTGTGTAGCGCGCAAGAAACGATACTTTTCACTGTATGTTAATACATGTGACAATAATAAATCAAATCAAAATCAAAATATTAAAATATTCTCCCTCCGTTGTCCGTGGAGATTGAAAGGTTTCAGTCGAGATTCAGATGTCTGCTGAATAAACGGGAAGACTGAATGGCATGTGCACTTTCCTGTTCTGCTGGTGAACCACACCTCTTCAATCCACTGCAAACACTTGTCATCGAGCAGTGAACACATTCATCTTTATTTGCACGTAGAAAGTTCACAAACAAGAGGAGGCACACAGCACACAGGTGTGACTGGTCCAGTCTCTGACACCGTGATTAATAGGAGGTACAGGTTCACCCACAGAAACCCTCTAAAGAGGCATAAATGAAAGTGCCCAATGAATGACTCATTACGCCTGCAGTTGGGCCTCACATTAAATCGAGTCGGCACAAGGAACCTCGTCACATCTAACATCATCACTGTTAGAACCACGTTCCCAGTGGGAAGACGCACTGGGAAAGGAAGTATGGATTGGAAGTTCAGGGTTACAATGTTGAGGTATCATAGAATCCCGACAGTGCAGAAGGAGACCCTTCGGCCCATCGAGTCTGCACCGACCACAATCCCACCCAGGCCCCATCCCCATAGCCCCACACATTTACCGTAGATAGTCCCACAGACACTAAGGGGCAATTTAGCACGGCCAATCCAACTAACCCGCGCGTCTTTCGGACTGTGGGAGGAAACCGGAGCGCCCGGAGGAAACCCACGCAGACACGGGGGGGAGAATGTGGAGACTCCGCACAGACAGTGACCCCAAACCGGGAATCGAACCCGGGTCCCTGGTGCTGTGAGGCAGCCGTGCTGACCACTGCGCCACCGTGCCGGCCCTAAGCTTCTTCAGCACCCTTCAAGCCAGATTTCCTGCAAGCATCCTGGAATCAGCGCTCTCATTCCTAATAACATTTTTATTTTGATGGTTTACCGATAGGACTTTGAACCTGTTTAAAGTTTATTGATTAGTGTCACAAGTAAGGCTTACATTAACACTGCAATGAAGTTACTGTAAAAATCCCCGAGTCGCCACACTCTGGCGCCTGTTCGGGTTACACTGAGGGAGAATTTAGCATGGCCAATCCACTTAACCAGCACGTCTTTCGGACTGTGAGAGGAAACCCACGCAGACACGGGGAGAACGTGCAAACTCCGCACCGACAGTGACCCAAACCGGGAATCGAACCTGGCTCCCTGGCGCTGTGAGGCAGCAATGCTAACCACTATGCTGCTGTTGGAGCTCAGCCAAAAAATCCCACTGGTACGGTAGCACGGTGGAAAGCACTGCTGCTTCACAGCGCGAGGGATCCGGGTTCGATTCCCAGCTTGGGTCATTGTCTGTGTGGAGTCTGCACGTTCTCCCCGAGGTCTGCGTGGGTTTCCTCCGGGTGCTCCGGTTTCCGCCCACAGTCCAAAGATGTGCAGGTTAGGTGGATTGGCCGTGCTAAATTCTCCCTCAGTGTAACCCGAACAGGCGCCGGAGTGTGGCGACTAGGGGGATTTTCACACCAACTTCATTGCAGTGTTAATGTAAGCCTACTTGTGACTAATAAATAAAAACTTAAACTCAAAACATTTCCCATGGCCAAACCACCTAACCTGCACATCTTTGGACACTAAGGGGCAATTTAGCATGGCCAATCCACCTAACCCGCACATCTTTGGACACTAAGGGGCAATTTAGCATGGCCAATCCACCTAACCTGCACATCTTTGGACACTAAGGGGCAATTTAGCATGGCCAATCCACCTAACCCGCACATCTTTGGACACTAAGGGGCAATTTAGCATGGCCAATCCACCTAACCTGCACATCTTTGGACACTAAGGGGCAATTTAGCATGGCCAATCCACCTAACCCGCACATCTTTGGACACTAAGGGGCAATTTAGCATGGCCAATCCACCTAACCTGCACATCTTTGGACACTAAGGGGTAATTTAGCATGCCCAATCCACCTAACCCGCACATCTTTGGACACTGAGGGGCAATTTAGCACGGCCAATCCACCTAACCTGTACATCTTTGGACACTAAGAGGCAATTTATCATGGCCAATCCACCTAACCCACACATCTTTGGACACTAAGGGGCAATTTAGCATGGCCAATCCACCTAAGCTGCACATCTTTAGACACTAAGGGGCAATTTAGCATGGCCAGCCTACCTAACCTGCACATCTTTGGACACGAAGAGGCAATTTAGCATGGCCAATCCACCTAACCCGCACATCTTTGGACACTAAGGGGCAATTTAGCATGGCCAATCCACCTAACCCACATATCTTTGGACACTAAGGGGCAATGTAGCATGGCCAATCCACCTAAATGGCACATCTTTGGACTATACGAGGAAACTGGAGCACCCGGAGGAAACGCACCCAGACACAGTAAGTAACTGGCACACTCAGCCGATGTGTTACACGGAAGGCGGTCCTGGCAGTATGTTTGTGCAGCAGACTGGGCCAATATTTTTTTTTGCTTGGTTTAGGCAAACAGATCAAGATGAAATATTCAACTTGGCGGCACCTGCTGCTTTGACACGTTAAACAACAGCGTGGGAGGATATTGGTTTCGGAAATGCTCCCGCAACGAGCTCTCGATTTAAGCTGGTGAAATTGATGGCAGTGTTGACGGAAATTATTCCAGCCAGAGGAAACCAGGAAATGAGGGTTCTACAGTTGTGCTGATAGAGGGCTCTGGCTGCACGCTGGGCAAAGCAACCTCGGACATGTGCTGCTTAATCTTCTGTTGGTCATAGGATCCCTACAGTGCAGAATGAGGCCATTCGGCCCATCGAGTCTGCACCCACCACAATCCCACCCAGGCCCTATCCCCGTAACTCCACATATTTACCCTGCTAGTCCCCCAATAGGGGCAATTTAGCATGGTCAATCCACCTAACTTACACATCTTTGGACACTAAGGGACAATTTAGCATGGCCAATCCACCGAACCTGCACATCTTTGGACACTAAGGGGCAATTTAGCATGGCCAATCCACCTAACCCGCACATCTTTGGACACTATGGGGCAATTTAGCATGGCCAGTCCACCTAACCCGCACATCTTTGGACACTAAGGGGCAATTTAGCATGGCCAATCCACCTAACCCGCACATCTTTGGACACTAAGGGGCAATTTAACATGGCAAATCCACCTAACCCGCACATCTTTGAACACCAAGGAGCAATTTAGCATGGCCAATCCACCTAACCCGCACATCTTTGGACATCTGAAGAAGATTAGGGCACACGGAGTTGGGGGTAGTGTGTTAAAGTGGATTGGGGGCTGGCTATCCGACAGGAAGCAAAGAGTCGGAATAAATGGGTGTTTTTCCGGTTAGAACATAGAACATAGAACATTACAGCGCAGAACAGGCCCTTCGGCCCACGATGTTGCACCGACCAGTTAAAAAAAAAACTGTGACCCTCCAACCTAAACCAATTTCTTTTCGTCCATGAACCTATCTACGGATCTCTTAAACGCCCCCAAACTAGGCGCATTTACTACTGATGCTGGCAGGGCATTCCAATCCCTCACCACCCTCTGGGTAAAGAACCTACCCCTGACATCGGTTCTATAACTACCCCCCCTCAATTTAAAGCCATGCCCCCTCGTGCTGGATTTCTCCATCAGAGGAAAAAGGCTATCACTATCCACCCTATCTAAACCTCTAATCATCTTATATGTTTCAATAAGATCCCCTCTTAGCCGCCGCCTTTCCAGCGAAAACAATCCCAAATCCCTCAGCCTCTCCTCATAGGATCTCCCCTCCATACCAGGCAACATCCTGGTAAACCTCCTCTGCACCCTCTCCAAAGCCTCCACATCCTTCCTGTAATGTGGGGACCAGAACTGCACACAGTACTCCAAGTGCGGCCGCACCAGAGTTGTGTACAGTTGCAACATAACGCTACGACTCCTAAATTCAATCCCCCTACCAATAAACGCCAAGACACCATATGCCTTCTTAACAACCTTATCTACTTGATACCCAACTTTCAGGGATCTATGCACACATACACCTAGATCCCTCTGCTCCTCCACACTATTCAAAGTCCTCCCATTAGCCCTATACTCAACACATCTGTTATTCCTACCAAAGTGAATTACCTCACACTTCTCCGCATTAAACTCCATCCGCCACCTCTCGGCCCAACTTTGCAACCTGTCTAAGTCTTCCTGCAAACTACGACACCCTTCCTCACTGTCTACCACACCACCGACTTTGGTGTCATCAGCAAATTTGCTAATCCACCCAACTATACCCTCATCCAGATCATTAATAAATATTACAAACAGCAGTGGCCCCAAAACAGATCCCTGAGGTACACCACTTGTAACCGCACTCCATGATGAATATTTACTATCAACCACCACCCTCTGTTTCCTATCCGCTAGCCAATTCCTGATCCAATTTCCTAGATCACCCCCAATCCCATACATCTGCATTTTCTGCAGAAGCCTACCATGGTGAACCTTATCAAACGCCTTACTAAAATCCATATATACCACGTCCACTGCCTTGCCCCCATCCACCTCCTTGGTCACTTTCTCAAAAAACTCAATAAGGTTAGTAAGGCACGACCTACCTGCCACAAAACCATGCTGACTATCACCTATCAATTCATTACTCTCCAAATAACTATAAATCCTATCCCTTATAATTTTTTCCAACATCTTGCCGACAACAGAAGTGAGACTCACCGGTCTATAATTCCCGGGGAAGTCTCTGTTCCCCTTCTTAAACAATGGGACAACATTCGCTAACCTCCAATCTTCTGGTACTATACCAGAGGCCAACGACGACCTGAAGATCAGAGCCAGAGGCTCTGCAATCACTTCTCTTGCCTCCCAGAGAATCCTTGGATAAATCCCATCCGGACCAGGGGATTTATCTATTTTCAGACCCTCCAGAATATCCTGCACATCCTCCTTATCAACTGTAATACTGTCTATTCTACTCCCTTGCAACCCAGTGTCCTCCTCAGCTATATTCATGTCCCCTTGCGTGAACACCGAAGAGAAATATTGGTTCAATGCTTCACCAATCTCCTCCGGTTCCACACATAACTTCCCTCTGCCATCTATAACTGGCCCTAAACTTGCCCTAACCAACCTTCTGTTCTTGACATACCTATAGAACGCCTTAGGATTCTCTTTAACCCTATCCGCCAAAGTCTTCTCATGTCCCCTTTTAGCCCTTCTAAGCTCGCTCTTCAACTCCCTCTTAGCCAATCTAAAGGTTGGAGGAAGGTAACTAGTGGCGTGCCGCAGGGATCGGTACTCGGGCCGCAACTGTTTACCATTTATATAGATGATCTGGAGGAGGGGACGGAGTGTAGGGTAACGAAGTTTGCAGACGACACAAAGATAAGTGGAAAAGTGAATCGTGTGGAGGACGGAGAAGATCTGCAGAGAGATTTGGACAGGCTGAGTGAGTGGGCGAGGATATGGCAAATGGAGTATAACGTTGAGAAATGCGAGGTTATACACTTTGGAGGAAATAATAACAAATGGGATTACTATCTCAATGGAAACAAATTAAAACATGCTACCGTGCAATGGGACCTGGGGGTCCTTGTGCATGAGACGCAAAAGCCCAGTCTGCAGGTACAACAGGTGATCAAGAAGGCAAATGGGATGTTGGCCTATATTGCGAAGGGGATAGAATATAAAAGCAGGGATGTCTTGATGCACCTGTACAGGGCATTGGTGAGGCCGCAGCTGGAATACTGTGTGCAGTATTGGTCCGCTTATATGAGGAAGGATGTGTTGGCATTGGAGGGAGTGCAGAGAAGGTTCACCAGGTTGATACCGGAGATGAGGGGTTTGGATTATGAGGAGAGGCTGAGGAGATTGGGTTTGTACTCGTTGGAGTTTAGAAGGATGAGGGGGGATCTTATGGAGACTTATAAGATAATGCGGGGGCTGGATAGGGTGGAGGCGGAGAGATTCTTTCCACTTAGTAAGGAAGTTAAAACTAGAGGACACAGCCTCAAAATAAAGGGGGGTCGGTTTAAGACAGAGTTGAGGAGGAACTTCTTCTCCCAGAGGGTGGTGAATCTCTGGAATTCTCTGCCCACTGAGGTGGTGGAGGCTACCTCGCTGAATATGTTTAAAGCGCGGATGGATGGATTCCTGATCGGTAAGGGAATTAAGGGTTATGGGGATCAGGCGGGTAAGTGGTACTGATCCACGTCAGATCAGCCATGATCTTATTGAATGGCGGGGCAGGCTCGAGGGGCTAGATGGCCTACTCCTGCTCCTATTTCTTATGTTCTTATGACACTAAGGGGCAATTTAGCATGGCCAATCCACCTAACCCACACATCTTTGAACACCAAGGAGCAATTTAGCACGGCCAATCCACCTAACCCGCGCTGCTCTGGACTGTGGGAGGAAACCGGAGCACCCGGAGGAAACCCACGCAGGCACGGGGGGGAGAACGTGCAGACTCTGCACGGACAGAGACCCGAGCCGGGAATCGAAGCCAGATCCCTGGCGCTGTGAGGCAGCCGTGCTAACCACTGTGCCACCGTGTCGCCAACATCTGCTGTTCCTCCCCACCCAACATACCGTACACAGCGCAGAAACAGGCCATTCAGCCCATCAGGGCCCTTCCACTGTTTGGGCTCCACTGGTGCCTTCTCCCACCCTCATTATCTCAGTCCACCAGTTTATCTTTCTATTCCTTCCCCCCTCATATATTCATGCAATCCCCCCCTCCCCCTCCCCCACCAAAACCCATCTGAAGTATTTGCCTCAACACTCCCAGTGGTAGTGAGATCTCTCCTCACTCTATCGGCAAAAAGTCTACAAAATTATAAGGGGCATAGATGGGGTGGATCGTCGGAGGCTTTTTCTCAGGATGGAAAGGTCGACTGCATGAGTGCACAGGTTTAAGATGAGAGGGGGTAAGTTTCGGGGGGGACGTGGGGGGAAGGTTTTTCACACAGAGGGTGGTTGGGTGCCTGGAACGCACTGCCTGTGGTGGTGGTGGTGGAAGTATGCACATTAGCAAAGTTCAAGGCTTATCTTGATGGACACAAGGACAAGGGCAGCAGACACATGGGGAACACCACCACCTGCAAGTTCCCCCCCCGCCCCCCCAAAGCAACCCATCACCCTGACTTGGAAGTATATCGGCCATTCCTTCGCAGTCGCTGGGTCAAAATCCTGGAACTCCCTCCCTAACGGCATTGTGGGTCAACCCACAGCACGTGGACTGCAGCGATTCAAGATGGCAGCTCCCCACCACCTTCTCAAGGGGCAACTAGGGATGGGCAATAAGTGCTGGGCCCAGCCAGCGACGCCCATGTCCCACAAGTGAATTTTTAAATACCACATGAACGGTAGGCGAACAGAGAGTTGGAAGCTGCGTATTGGCGTGGGCCTAATGGGCCAAAGGGCTTGTTCCTGTGCTGTGTTGTTCTTTGTAATGAGGTTTCTCCTGAACACCGTGGATTTATTAGTGACAGACTTATATTAATAGTCTCGACTTCTGGTCTCTCCTCCCACCCCCAGTTCTGCTCTGCCACAAGTGGAAATATCTTCTCTAAATTTAACCTAGCACATCCCTCACTAATTTTAAGACCTAATTATTCCACAGCTTCTGTTTTTCTTTAAAACAGGAAACTAGTGCAGCTTTTCCTGATAGATTAAACCTTCTGCATCACGCTTGTACATTTTTTTTTAACCTTCACCACTTCTCTGTATCCTTCTTCGAAGACCAAGACTAGGGCGGCACAATGGCACAGTGGGTTAGCACTACTGCCTCACAGCGCCAGGGACCCGGGTTCGATTCCCGGCTTTGGGTCACTGTCTGCGTGGAATCTGCACGTTCTCCCCCCGTGTCTGCGTGGGTTTCCTCCGGGTGCTCTGGTTTCTTTCCACAGGCCAAAGATGTGTGGGTTAGGTGGAATGACCACGGTAAATTGCCCCTGACAGTCCAAAGAGTTGTAGGTTAGGTGGATTGGCCATGCTAAATTGCCCCTTAGTGTCCAAAGAATTGTAGGTTAGGTGGATTGGCCATGTTAAATTGCCCCTTTGTGTCAGGGGGACTGGTCAGGGTAAATGCATGGGCTTATGGGGATGGGGCCTGGGTGGAATTGTGGTCGGTGCAGACTCGATGGGCCGAACGACCTCCTTCTGCACTGTGGCGCAGTGGTCAGCACTGCTGCCTCTCAGCACCAGGGACTTGGGTTCGATTCCCGGCTTGGGTCACTGTCTGTGTGGAGTCTGCACGTTCTCCCCCCGTGTCTGCACTCTGGGTGTTCCAGTTTCCTCCCACAGTCTGAAAGACGTGCTGGTTAGGGTGCATTGACCCGAACAGGCGCCGGAGTGTGGGCGACTAGGGGGAATTTCACAGTAACGTCATTGCAGTGATAATGTAAGCCTTACTTGTGACACTAATAAATAAACTTTAATGTGCAGATTACTCCAAGGGTGATCCAAAGTTTGACATTGCATATTCTTTCCTCCTGTGTGATGATGCCAATTCATACTTGGTTAGAATTCAATGGTCCGTGCCATTCTTCATGTGTTAACTTGCAATGTTAGTGTCAACCGAGCACTCAACCACAGGAGGTTTTACCTGACATCCATCTCTGCGCTTCCGCACAGGGATCACTGCATAAACAAGCAGACTCAACATGCCGAGATGGAATTTCCCTTCATTGGTACAGGGACAATTGTACCAGCCAAACCAAAGTCGGCAGACTTTAAAGTAAAGTTTAAGTTTATTTATTAGTGTCACAAGTAAGGCTTACATTAACACCGCAATGAAGTTACTGTGAAACTCCCCCAAGTCGCCACACTCCGGCGCCTGTTCGGGTCAATGCGCCCTAACCCAGCACGTCTTTCGGACTGTGGGAGGAAACCGGAGCACCCGGAGGAAACCCACGCAGACACGGGGGGGAGAACGTGCGGACTCCGCACAGACAGTGACACACGCTGGGAATCGAACCCGGGTCCCTGGCGCTGTGAGGCAGCAGTGCTAACCCACTGTGCCACCCTGCCGGGAATCGAACCCGGGTCCCTAGCGCTGTGAGGCAGCGGTGCTAACCACTGTGCCGCCGTGCCGCCCCTACCGATTAATCTGAAGCAGCACAGTGGCAGCACAGGTGGAAAAGGTGGTGAGGAAAGCATACGGCGTGCTTGCCCTCATCGGACGGGGCATCGAGTATAAAAGTTGGCAAATTATGTTACAGTTGTATAAAACGCTGGTCAGGCCACATTTGGAATACTGCGTCCAGTTCTGGTCACCACACTGCCAGCAGGACGTGGAGGCTTTGGAGAGAGTGCAGAAAAGGTTTACCAGGATGTTGCCTGGTATGGAGGGTATTAGCTATGAGGAGAGATTGGGTAAACTGGGATTGTTCTCCCTGGAAAGACGGAGGCTGAGGGGGCGACCTGACTAGAAGTTTATAAAATTATGAGAGGTATCGATAGGGTGAACAGTTGGAAGCTTTTTCCCCAGGGCAGAAATGACAATTACAAGGGGGGCACAAGTTCAAGATAAGGGGGGAAAGGTTCAGTGGAGATGTGCGGAGGGAAGTTTTATTGACACAGAGGGTGGTGGGGGCACTGCCAAGTGAGGTGATGAGGCAGATACATTAGCCACATTTAAGACTTATCTGGATAGACACATGAACAGATGGGGAATAGAGGGTTATGAGCGGTTGGTCTAGAAAGGACAACGTGATCGGTGCAGGCTTGGAGGGCCGAAGGGCCTGTTCCTGTGCTGTACTGTTCTTTGAAGCCTTCATAAGGACATAAGAACTAGGAGCAGGAGTCGGCCATCTTGCCCCTCGAGCCTGCTCCATCATTCAATAAGATAATGGCTGATCTTTTTGTGGACTCAGCTCCACTTACCCGCCCGCTCACCATAACCCTTGATTCCTTTACTGTTCAAAAATCTACCTATCCTTGCCTTAAAAACATTCAATGAGGTAGCCTCAACTGGACAGGGAATTCCACAGATTCACAACCCTTTGTGTGAAGAAGTTCCTCCTCAACTCAGTCCTAAATCTGCTCCCCCTTATTTTGAGGCCATGCCCCCTAGTTCTAGTTTCAGCCGCCAGTGGAAACAACTTCCCTGCTTCTATCTTATCTATTCCCTTCATAATCTTACATGTTTCTATCAGATCTCCCCTCATTCTTCTGAATTGCAATGAGTATAGCCCCAGTCTACTCAGTCTCTCCTCACAATCCAACCCTCTCAACTCATGATCTAGGGAACAAATTATCCTCTCTGTTCATCGGTCACTGCAGAGAGAGCGACAATATAACAAGCATGATGCTCACAATTCCCGGCTCGCTGTTCCAGGCAGAGATTGTGGCTGATGCGTTTAATTACAAGGTGCAGGTAATAGCTATGAGGAAGGTTAGTCTTCAGTGGCCACCATCGGGAACATTCTTTCTGAATCTACCCTGTCTAATCCTGTTAGAATTTTATAAGTTTCTATGAGATCCCCTCTCACTCTTCTAAACTCCAGTGAATATAATCCTAACCGACTTAGTCTCTCCTCATATGACAGACCTGCCATCCCAGGAATCAGCCTGGTAAACCTTCGCTGCACCAATGGTCATCATTTCATAGAATCCTACAGCGCAGAAGGAGGCCTTTTGGCCCATCGAGTCTGCACTGACCCACAATCCTACCTAGGCCTTATCTCCATAACCCCACGCATTTACCCGAGCTAGTCCCTCTGACATGAAGGGACAATTTAGCACGGCCCAATCCACCTAACCAGCACGTCTTTCGGACTGTAGGAGGAAACCGGAGCACCCGGAGGAAACCCACGCAGAGAACGGGGAGAGAACGTGCAGACTCCACACAGACAGTGACCCAAGGCCGGGAATCGAACCCGGGTCCCTGGCGCTGTGAGGCAGCAGTGCTAACCCACTGTGCCACCGTGCCGTCCTCAAGCTTTTGGAAGCTACCCCATGTCTAATGGGCTTTGTTTTGCTGCGTGGCCATCCCATTACATTGAGGGAAGGATGCCAGTGACCACGGTTGATTAAGAATAGACTTACATCAAAAGGAAGCAGTTGCACTATTTAATTTCCAGACCCTCGCGTCCCCTGACCTGTGACAAGGGAGCCAAGATCACAATACAATCTAGCTTCACTGAGCGGCCATTCTGAATCACTTCGGGTGGTCCTCAAGAAGACTGTAGTTCGAGGTTGGGATTTATTTCCACTCAAAAGCACGTTTGCCTCTGATGTTTTAAACAGACATAAATAACGATAGTAGCAGGAACAAAACAACTTGCTGTCACGCAGAAATGAAGAAACGGGACCACCTTGGAGATCTCTGCTCAGTACAGAGCTACTGTGTAATGTGGTATCATCTTCCCACTGTCCCTTTATAGGGTCAGCACTGCCGCCTCAGGGTGTCAGGGAACCCGAGTTCGATTCCCTGTATGGAGTTTGCACGTTCTCCCCGTGTCTGCGTGGGATTCCCCCGGATGCTCCGGTTTCCTCCCACAGTCCAAAGATGTGCAGGTTCGGAGGATTGGCCATGCTAAATTGCCCCTTAGTGTCCAACGATGTTAAGGTTAGGTGGATTGGCCGTGCTAAATTGCCCCTTAGTGTCCAAAGATGTGCGAGTTAGGTGGATTGGCCAATCTAAATTGCACCCTTGTTTCCAAAGATCTGTGGGTTAGGTAGATTGGCCATGCTAAATTGTCCCTTAGTGTCCAAAGATGTGCAGGTTAGGTGGATTGGCCATGCTAAATTGCCCCTTAGTGTCCAAAGATGTGCAGGTTAAGCGGATTGGCCATGCTAAATTGCCCCTTAGTGTCCAAAGATGTGCAGGTTAGGTGGATTGGCCATGCTAAATTGTCCCTCAGTGTCCAAAGATGTGCAGGTTAGGTGGATTGGCCGTGCTAAATTGCTGCTTAGTGTCCAAAGATGTGCAGGTTAGGTGAATTGGCCATGCTAAATTGCCCCTTAGTGTCCAAAGATGAGCGGGTTAGGTGTATTGGCCATGCTAAATTGCCCCTTGTGTCCAAAGATGTACTGGGTTAGGGTGCATCGGCCATGCTAAATTGCCCCTTAGTGTCCAAAGATGTGCAGGTTAGGTGGATTGGCCATGCTAAATTGCCGCTTAGTGTCCAAAGATGTGCAGGTTAGGTGGATTGGCCATGCTAAATTGCCCCTTATGTCCAAAGATGTACTGGGTTAGGGTGCATTGGCCATGCTAAATTGCTGCTTAGTGTCCAAAGATGTGCAGGTTAGGTGGATTGGCCATGCTAAATTGCCGCTTAGTGTCCAAAGATGTGCAGGTTAGGTGGATTGGCCATGCTAAATTGCCGCTTAGTGTCCAAAGATGTGCAGGTTAGGTGGATTGGCCATGCTAAATTGCCGCTTAGTGTCCAAAGATGTGCGGGTTAGGTGGATTGGCCATGCTAAATTGCCGCTTAGTGTCCAAAGATGTGCGGGTTAGGTGGATTGGCCATGCTAAATTGCCGCTTAGTGTCCAAAGATGTGCGGGTTAGGTGGATTGGCCATGCTAAATTTCCCCTTAGTGTCTAAAGATGTGCAGGTTAGGTGGATTGGTCATGATAAATTGCCCCTCAGTGTCAGCGGGATTAGCCGCTGACACTAAGGGGCAATTTAGCATGGTCAATCCACCGAACCCGCACATCTTTTGGACTGTGGGAGGAAATCGGAGCACCCGGAGGAAACCCACGCAGACGCGGGGAGAATGTGCAAACTCCACACAGTCACCCGAGGCCGGAATCTCACCCGGGTCCCTGGCGCTGTGAGGCAGCAGTGCTAACCCACTGTGCCACCCTATTTGAATTCAATTTAAAAATATCTGGAATTAAGAATCTACTGATGACCCATTGTCGATTGTCGGAAAAACCCATCTGGTTCCCTTTAGGGAAGGAAATCTGCCGTCCTTACCCCAGTCTGGCCTACATGTGACTCCAGAGCCACAGCAATGTGATTGACTCTCAACTGCCCTCCAAGGGTAACTAGGGATGGGCAATAAATGCTGGCCTTGTTAGTGACTCCCACATCCTGTGAATGAATAGTGGGTGGAAAGAATTGCATCATCCTGAGGATACGTTAGGGTTTTGCATAAGCGTACGTTTTCCTTCTCTTTCCAGTAAAAGCAGACAGAGTCATCCTGAGTTTCTATCTCGAAAGTGAAAGGAAGTTTTTTAATTGGCCTCCTGAGCTTGTGAAGCAGCAGTGCTAACCACTGTGCCACCCGAAACAAAGGACAAAGAAGAAAGGAAACTTCAAACGTCTAATCAAAATGTGATTACATCTTTGGACACTAAGGGGCAATTTAGCATGGCCAATGCACCTAACCTGCACATCTTTGGACACTAAGGGGCAATTTAGCATGGCCAATGCACCTAACCTGCACATCTTTGGACACTAAGGGGCAATTTAGCATGGCCAATGCACCTAACCTGCACATCTTTGGACACTAAGGGGCAATTTAGCATGGCCAATGCACCTAACCTGCACATCTTTGGACACTAAGGGGCAATTTAGCATGGCCAATGCACCTAACCTGCACATCTTTGGACACTAAGGGGCAATTTAGCATGGCCAATGCACCTAACCTGCACATCTTTGGACACTAAGGGGCAATTTAGCATGGCCAATGCACCTAACCTGCACATCTTTGGACACTAAGGGGCAATTTAGCATGGCCAATGCACCTAACCTGCACATCTTTGGACACTAAGGGGCAAATAATACACCCCAGTCCCTGCGGTGCCCAGCGGGCACGGAAGGCATCAACTGTGCCCTCGGACATGACATGCTCCTTCTCCAGGGACACTCAGCTGCGAATATAGCTGCAGTAGAAGGGCAGACAGTCGGGTCGGACGACCCCCTCGGTCGTCCGCTGCCTGGACCTGTTTATGGTGAATTTTGCCAGGCCCAGGAGCAGGTCCACGAGGAGGTCTTCCTCCTTTCCCGCCCCTCCCCCCCACCGGCACCGGGTGTCCGTAGATCAGAAGGGCGGGACTGAAGTGCAAACAAAGCATCAACAGAAGGGTTTTGAGGCCACAAGAAAGGTTGTGCGGCCTACAACGCGAAATGTAGACGTGGCTCACGGACTCCACAAGATTGCAGAAAGGGCAAGTCTCTCGGGAGCCCGTGAACCGGTGCAGCCTAAGATTGCACGGCACTGCTGCGTGCACCCACCCTCCACCCTAGGTGGTTAGCACCGCTGCTTCACAGCGCCAGGGACCCGGGTTCGATTCCCGGCTCGGGTCACTGTCTGTGCGGAGTCTGCACGTTCTCCCCCCGTGTCTGCGTGGGTTTCCTCCGGGTGCTCCGGTTTCCTCCCACACTCTGAAAGACGTACTGGGTTAGGGGGCATTGACCCGAACAGGCGCCGGAGTGTGGCGACAAGGGGATTTTCACAGTAACTTCATTGCAGTGTTAAAGTAAGCCTTACTTGTGACTAATAAATAAACTTTAAATTTTTAACTTCCCATCCTTTTGGGAGCTGCCCCTTTTAATTTGTCCCTGAGGTAATTTGATTTAATTAATTTTGTTCGCCAAAAAGAACGGTAGCCTGATAATCAATCCTATAGTAGAGCATAGAGTCATAGAGGTTTACAACATGGAAACAGGCCCTTCGGCCCAACTTGTCCATGCCGCCCTTTTTTTTTAAACCCCTAAGCTAGTCCCAATTGCCCGCATTTGGCCCATATCCCTCTCTACCCATCTTACCCACGTAACTGCCTAAATGCTTTTTAAAAGACAAAATTGTACCCGCCTCTACTACTACCTCTGGCAGCTCGTTCCAGACACTCACCACCCTCTGTGTGAAAAAATTGCCCCTCTGGACCCTTTTGTATCTCTCCCCTCTCACCTTAAACCTATGCCCTCTAGTTTTAGACTCCCCTACCTTTGGGAAAAGATGTTGACTATCTAGCTGATCTGTGCCCCTCATTATTTTATAGACCTCTATAAGATCACCCCTCAACCTCCTACGCTCCAGAGAAAAAAGTCCCAGTCTATCCAACCTCTCCTTATAACTCAAACCATCAAGTCCCGGTAGCATCCTAGTAAATCTTTTCTGCACTCTTTCTAGTTTAACAATATCCTTTCTATAATAGGGTGAGCAGAACTGTCGATATGTCATCACAGGGATAAAAGAACAGGCAGTGGTCTGCTGCCACTCTGCCTGAGATCAGTGAGGGGGAAGGGGGGGGGTCCGCTGCCACACTGCCTGAGATCAGTGAGGGGGAAGGGGGGATCCGCTGCCACTCTGCCTGAGATCAGTGTGGGGGGGGAGGGGGGATCCGCTGCCACTCTGCCTGAGATCAGTGAGGGAGGGAGGGGGGGGTCCGCTGCCACTCTGCCTGAGATCAGTGAGGGAGGGAGGGGGGGTCTGCTGCCACTCTGACTGAGATCAGTGAGGGGAGGAAGGGGGGGGTCCGCTGCCACTCTGCCTGAGGTCAGTGAGGGGGGGTCCACTGCCACTCTGCCTGAGATCAGTGGAGGGAAGGGGGGTCCACTGCCACTCTGCTTGAGATCAGTGAGGGGGGGAAGGGGGGGTTCTGCTGCCACTCTGCCTGAGATCAGTGGGGGGGAAGGGGGGGTTCCGCTGCCACTCTGCCTGAGATCAGTGGGGGGGAAGGGGGGATCCGCTGCCACTCTGCTTGAGATCAGTGAGGGGGGGAAGGGGGGGTCCGCTGCCACTCTGCCTGAGATCAGTGGGGGTGAAGGGGGGATCCGCTGCCACTCTGCCTGAGATCAGTGAGGGGGAAGGGGGGTCCGCTGCCACTCTGCCTGAGATCAGTGTGGGGGGGAGGGGGGATCCGCTGCCACTCTGCCTGAGATCAGTGTGGGGGGGAAGGGGGGTCCACTGCCAAACTGCCTGAGATCAGTAAGGGGGGGTCCACTGCCACTCTGCCTGAGATCAGTGAGGGGGGGAAAGGGGGGGTCCGTTGCCACTCTGCCTGAGATCAGTGAGGGGGGGTCCACTGCCACTCTGCCTGAGATCAGTGGAGGGAAGGGGGGTCCACTGCCACTCTGCTTGAGATCAGTGAGGGGGGGAAGGGGGGGTTCTGCTGCCACTCTGCCTGAGATCAGTGGGGGGGAAGGGGGGATCCGCTGCCACTCTGTCTGAGATCAGTGAGGGGGAAGGGGGGTTCCGCTGCCACTCTGCCTGAGATCAGTGGAGAGAAGGGGGGTCCACTGCCACTCTGCTTGAGATTGGTGGGGGGGGGGGGGGGGGAGGGGGGGGGATGAGGGGGGGAGAAGCCTGCGATGGGTCAGTAATGTTGTGGGGGGGTGGGGCAATATCTGTGCGGGACCAGGGGGAGGCATTATCCGGCCCGGGAGGGATGTGGCAGGGGAGCGGCATTCTATCAATTTTTTTCTTCTGCACACGCGCAGTTGGAGACTCCGATCGGAGCTGCAGGATTGCGGGCATGATAAGCCCCGCCCACAGGCACGATTCGCAATCGCTGATATTTTTTGCAGTCAGAGTGCGCATGGGGGCGCCTGAAAACGGGTCTAAAAGTTGAATCCGAAACGTTTCAAGTCCGGCCAGCGCTTGGATTCCAAATGGTAAAATAGGGCCCAGAGTCTCAGGTAGTAACTTTGATATAACCACAAAAAATTGCTGAAGAGCAGATCGTACTACGTCTCACACACTCTTTAACAGATTATAGAACATTACAGCGCAGTACAGGCCCTTCGGCCCTCGATGTTGCGCCGACCAGTGGTACCAATCTAAAGCCCCTCTAATCTACACTATTCCAATATCATCCATATGTTTATCCAATAACCACTTGAACGCTCTCAACGTTGACGAGTCCACCACTGCTGCAAGCAGGGCATTCCACGCCCTTACTACTCTCTGAGTAAAGAACCTACCTCTAACATCGGTCCTATATCTCTCACCCCTCAATTTAAAGCTATGTCCCCTCGTGCTAGCCATCACCATCCGAGGAAAAAGGCTCTCACTATCCACCCTATCTAATCCTCTGGTCATCTTGTATGCCTCTATTAAGTCACCTCTTAACCTTCTTCTCTCTAACGAAAACAACTTCAAGTCCCTCAGCCTTTCCCCATAAGACCTTCCCACCATACCAGGCAACATCCTGGTAAATCTCCTCTGCACCCTTTCCAATGCTTCCACATCCTTCCTATAACGCAGCGACCAGAACTGCACGCAATACTCCAAGTGCGGCCGCACCAGAGTTTTGTACAGTTGCAGCATGACCTCCTGGCTCCGAAACTCAATCCCTCTACCAATAAAAGCTAACACTCCGTATGCCTTCTTAACAACCCTATCAACCTGGGTGCCAACTTTCAGCGATTAATTATGAGGCCAGGTACTTCTCCTTGAGTGGTTAGGCGTTAGTTCCCAGAGAAGGGGGTCAACCTCCCTTTGATAACACTATGCTGGGAGAATTCTTGACTGTCCTTCAAACGAAGACCCTGGTTGGTGCTTGTGACCTGCTTGGAAGGTTGATGACCCAACGCTGGCCTAAAGCCACTCCTGTCACATCGTTCCGACCACGGCCACACGAGAGGACGAGAGACGGACACTAACCAGCTGTTCCCCCGACAACACCTCCAGTAGACGGATCAGCATGCGTCCGTCCCTCAGGTCCGTGTACAGGTCCGTGATCCGACACGTCACTCTTGCCAAGTGCGAGTTCACCCATTTTGTGAATGTCTTCTTCTGCACGGCTTCACGTTCGTCTGAAACAAAAGGCAGGAGAGTTTAAGTTTATTTATTAGTGTCACGAGTAGGCTTACATTACATACGGACATTCTCTCTTCCACCTTCTTCCGTCGGGAAAAAGATACAAAAGTCTGAGGTCACGCACCGACCGACTCAAGAACAGCTTCTTCCCTGCTGCTGTCAGACTTTTGAATGGACCTATCTCGCACTAAGTTGATCTTTCTCTACACCCTAGCTGTGACTGTAACACTAACATTCTGCACTCTCTTCTTTCCTTCTCTATGAACGGTATGCTTTGTCCGTATAGTGCACAAGAAACAATACTTTCCACTGTATACCAAGACATATGACAATAATAAATCAAATCAAATATATTAAGTTGATCTTTCACTACACCCTAGCTATGACTGTAACACTAACATTCTGCACTCTCTCCTTTCCTTCTCTATGAACGGTATGTTTTGTCCATATAGTGCACAAGAAACAATACTTTTCACTGTATACCAAGACATATGACAATAATAAATAAAATCAACCAACTCAAGAACAGCTTCTTCCCTGCTGCCGTCAGACGTTTGAATGGACCTACCTCGCACTAAGTTGATCTTTCTCTACACCCTAGCTATGACTGTAACACTACATTCTGCACTCTCTCCTTTCCTTCTCTATGAACGGTATGCTTTGTCTGTATAGCGCGCAAGAAACAATACTTTTCACTGTATGTTAATACATGTGACAATAATAAATCAAATCTAATCAAAAACATTAACACTGAATGATTTTGATTTATTATTGTCACGTGTATTGGGATACAGTGAAAAGTCTTGTTTCTTGCGCGCTATACAGACAAGCAATGACTAGAATTGAGACTACGATTGGAAGAGAATTTCCACACTGTAAGTATAATTAAAGTTATGTGGCACCAATTGATTAATTAAGTAGGCTGGAGAAGCTGAACTGGAACAACAGGAAACAATTGAACAAAAAGATATATGATACACTGCAGCAATGAGAACAGACCATAAGACATAGGAGCAGAATGAGGCCACTCGGCCCATCGAGTCTGCTCCGCCATTCAATCATGGCTGATTTTTTTCTCATCCCCATTCTCCTGCCTTTTCCCCATAACCCCTGATTCCCTTCGAACAGATGGCCTGTTTAGAACAAAGAAAATTCCAGCACAGGAACAGGCCCTTCGGCCCTCCAAGCCTGCACCGACCATGCTGCCCGACTTAACTACAACCCCCTACCCTTCCGGGGACCATATCCCTCTATTCCCATCTCATTCATGTATTTGTCCAGACGCCCCTTAAAAGTCACTATCATATCTGCTTCCACTACCTCCCCCGGCAGCGAGTTCCACCACTCTCTGTGTAAAAAAACTTGCCTCATACATCTCCATTAATCCTTGCCCCTCGCACCTTAAACCTGTGCCCCCGAGTAATTGACTCTTCCACCCTGGGAAAAAGCTTCTGACTATCCACTCTGTCCATGCCCCTCATAATCTTGTAGACTTCTATCAGGTCGCCCCTCAACCTCCATCGTTCCAGTGAGAACAAACCAAGTTTCTCCAACCCCTCCTCATAGCTAATGCCCTCCATACCAGGCAACATCCTGGTAAATCTTTTCTGTACCCTCTCCAAAGCCTCCACATCCTTCTGGTAGTGTGGCGACCAGAATTGAACACTATATTCCAAGTGCGGCCTAACTAAGGTTCTATAAAGCTGTTCTCTAAATAGTAGGTGGTAATGGATATGATTACACAGAATCGCAGAGTGGTTACAGCTCAGAAGGAGGCCATTTGGCCCGTCATGTTCATGCTAATTCTCTACAACAGCAACACAGCTAGTCCCTTTCCCTGTAGCCTCTATCCAGTTCCCTTTGGAAGGCAACAATTGAACCTGTCTCCACCACACTCTCCAGTAATATATTCCAGATCCTAAACATTCGCTGCGTGAAAAAGATTTTCCTCAATTCTCTGTTGGTTCACCCTCCCATCCATTGACTCTGTCTACACTTCCCGCTGCCTCGGGAAAAGCAGCCGGCATAATTAAGGACCCCCACGCACCCCCGGACATTCACACTTCCACCTTCTTCCGTCGGGAAAAAGATACAAAAGTCTGAGGTCACGTACCAACCGACTCAAGAACAGCTTCTTCCCTGCTGCTGTCAGACTTTTGAATGGACCGACCTCACATTAAGTTGATCTTTCTCTACACCCTAGCTATGACTGTAACACTACATTCTGCACCCTCTCCTTTCCTTCTCTATGAACGGTATGCTTTGTCTGTATAGCGCGCAAGGAACAATACTTTTCACTGTATCCCAATACATGTGACAATAATAAATCAAATCAAATCAAAATCAAGTGGTTCATTTATCATAAATCACAGAATCCCTACAGTACAGAAGGAGGCCATTCGGCCCATCGAATCTGTACCGACCACAATTCCACCCAGGCCGTATTCCCGTAATCCCGCACATTTACCCTGCTAATCCCACTGACACTAAGGGGCAATTTAGCATGACCAATCCACCTAACCCGCACATCTTTCGGACTGTAGGAGGAAACCGGAGCACCCGGAAGAAACCCACGCAGAGAAGGCACGGTGGCAAAGTGGGTTAGCACTGCTGCCTCACAGCGCCAGGGACCCGGGTTCGATTCCGAGCTCTGTGGAGTTTGGACATTCTCCCCGTGTCTGGGTGGGTTTCCTCCGGGTGCTCCGGTTTCCTCCCACACTCCAAAGATGCACGGGTTAGGTGGATTGGCCACGCTAAATTGCCCCTTACTGTCCAAAGATGTGGGGGTTAGGTAGATCGACCATGCTAAATTGCCCCTTAGTGTCCAAAGATGTGCAGGTTAGGTGGATTGGCCATGCTAAATTGCCCCTTACTGTCCAAAGATGTGGGGGTTAGGTAGATCGACCATGCTAAATTGCCCCTTAGTGTCCAAAGATGTGCAGGTTAGGTAGATCGACCATGCTAAATTGCCCCTTAGTGTCCAAAGATGTGTGGGTTAGATGGATTGGCCATGTTAAATTGCCCCTTGTTGTTAGGGAGACTAGCTAGGGTAAACGCATGGGATTATGGGGATAGGGGCTGGGTGGGATTGTTGTTGATGCAGACTCGATGGGCCGAATGGCCTCCTTCTGCACTGTCGGGATTCTATGATTCCATGAGTCAGTCAGTGGGAGAAAGTGCAATCTCCACACCGACCGAGGCCGGAATTGAACCTGGATGTCTGGCGCTGTGAGGCAGCAGTGTTAACCCACTGTGCCACCCTATCAATAATCGTTAATCGGTGTCCCCCGGTTCTTGACCCTCTGACCAGCGGGAACAGTTTCTCCCTGTCTCCTCCTCTATCCAATCCCCAAACCGCCTCTTCTCTAAGGAAGGCAACCCCGGCTTCTCCAATCTGTCCTCGACACTGGCACCGTTCTGCGAACTCTTTCCCCGCACCCTCTCTGAAGCCCTCACATCCTTCCTCAAGCGCGGCGCCCGGAATCGGACACAATACTGACCACGCAGGGCTTTGTTTGTAAAGTCCCATCGTAACTTCCTTTTGGCGTGCCATTCACAAAAGTGAATGCAATCATAGAATCATCAGGCTGGCACCAGAGTTCTTTACAGTGAGAGAAAAGGCTGGTTGCTCCATAGAAATCCTGCACAATGGGAGTGAACGGAAAGGGATCTGGGTCCAACTGAGGGTGAACGGGAATCATTGGGATTCTACACACTAAGCTTTGCATCCTCTGGCCACTTGCTGCTGCAGGCCAGGAAACAACCTCACCTCAGTAGGTGGTGCTCTCTGGCTCTGAAGGCAAATGTGCCCACATCTATGACAAAGTGCTGGCAGCCTCGGCATGACTGTATTATCAATGAGGCAGCGACGTCTTTCAGAGACTCAATCAGTCATCTGAAAAAGCCCCCAAACTAACACTTCAGGAAATTTGGCATGTCCGCTACGACTCTCACCAACTTTTACAGATGCACCATAGAAAGTATTCTTTCCGGATGTATCACAGCTTGGTATGGGGCTCCTGCTCTGCCCAAGACCACTAGGAACTACAAAAGGGTCGTGAATGTAGCCCAGTCCATCACGCAAACCCAGCCTCCCATCCACTGACTCGGGAAAAAGCAGCAGGGAAAATATGATTTCATGCTCCTGAACTCATGTTCAATATATTTACAAGGATGTTGCCTGGATTGAGTGGCATGCCTTATGGGGATCGGCTGAGGGAGCTCGGTCTTTTCTCCTGGGGAGAGACCTAGGATGAGAGGAGACCTCATAGAGGTATATAAGATGTTGAGAGGCATAGATCGGGTGGACTCTCAGAGGCTTTTTCCCAGGGTGGAAATGGCTGCTACGAGAGGGCACAGGTTTAAGGTACTGGGGGTGTAGGTACAGGGGAAATGTTAGGGGGAGGTTTTTCACACAGAGGGTGGTGGGCGAGTGGAATCGGCTGCCGTCAGTAGTGGTGGAGGCAAACTCAATAGGGTCTTTTAAGAGACTCCTGGATGAGTACATGGGATCTAATAGGATGGAGGGTTATAGGTAGGCCTAAAAGGTAGGGATATGTTCGGCATAACTTGTGGGGCCGAAAGGGCCTGTTTTTGTGCTGTAGTTTTTCTATGTTTCTATGTTTGTATCTGCACTCACTCATTTGATGTCAAGCACAGTACAGCGAGCATCTGTTTCCCTTACGGGTTTACAATTTCTGACACTCGACACATTGATTTTGGTTCCCTCTGTTGTCGAAAATATCCTCATTTGATCTTCATCTAACTCCGTCAACACTTCCCGCTGCCTTAGGGAAAAGCAGCCAGCATAATTAATGACCCCCCCCCCACGCACCCCGGACATTCTCTCTTCCACCTTCTTCCGTCGGGCAAAAGATACAAAAGTCTGAGGTCACGTACCGACCGACTCAAGAACAGCTTCTTCCCTGCTGCCGTCAGACTTTTGAATGGACCTACCTCGCATTAAGTTGATCTTTCTCTACACCCTAGCTATGACTGTAACACTACATTCCGCACCATCTCCTTTCCTTCTCTGTGAATGGTATGCTTTGTCTGTATAGCGCGCAAGAAACAATATTTTTCACTTTATGTTAATACACGTGACAATAATAAATCAAATCAAATCAAATCAGCCTGTCCACTTTCCAACACAAGATTGCCTCGCACCTTTCCAACATCCAATAGGTTTCCGAAGTTGACCCAAACTGTGGATCAATGATTCTGAGCTGTTGCTTATTATCCATCTGCACAACTTTACTCCGAGCACCCACGGTGGCACGATGGCACAGTGGGTTAGCACTGCTGCCTCACCGCGCCAGGGGCCCGGGTTCAATTCCCGGCTTGGGTCACTGTCTGTGCGGAGTCTGCACGTTCTCCCCCCGTGTCTGCGTGGGTTTCCTCCGGGTGCTCCGGTTTCAACCCACAGTCTGAAAGACGTGCGGGTTAGGGTGCTAAATTGCCCCTCAGTGTAACCCGAACAGGCGCCGGAGTGTGGCGACTAGGGGGATTTTCACAGTAACTTCATTGCAGTGTTAATGTAAGCCTACTTGTGACTGATAAATGAATCATAGAACCCGTACGGTACTGAAGTAGGCCATTCGGCCCATCCAGACTCTACCGACCACAATCCTACCCAGGCCCAATTCCCGTAACCACATATAATTACCCTGCTAATCCACCTGACACGAAGGGGCAATTTAGCACGGCCAATCCACCTAACCTGCACAGCTTTGGACAGTGGGGGGAAACTGGAGCACCTGGAGGAAACCCACGCAGACACGGGGAGAATGTGCAGACTCCCAAGCTCTTTGTGGAGTTTGCACATCCTCCCTGTGTCTGCGTCTGTGTCCGGAGCACCCGGAGGAAACCCATGCAGACACGGGGAGAACACGCAAACTCCACATAGAGCTTGTGGGTCTGCACGTTCTCCCCGTGTCTGCATGGGTTTCTCTCCGGGTGCTCCGGTTTCATCCCACAGTCTGAAAGACGTGCTGGTTAGGTGCTAAATTCTCCCACGGTGTAACCCGGACAGGCACTGGAATGTGGCGACTAGGGGATTTTCACAGTAACTTCATTGCAGTGTTAATGTAAGCCTACTTGTGACACTAATAGGGTGGCACGGTGGCACAGTGGGTTAGCGCTGCTGTCTCACAGCGCCAGGGACCCGGGTTCGATTCCCGGCTTGGGTCACTGTCTGTGTGGAGTTTGCATGTTCTCCCCCCCGTGTCTGCGTGGGTTTCCCTCCGGGTGCTCCGGTTTCCTCCCACAGTCTGAAAGATGTGCTGGTTCGGGTGGTATGGCCATGCTAAATTCTCCCTCAGTGTAACCCGAACAGGCGTCGGAGTGCAGCAACTGGGGGATTTTCACAGTAACTTCATTACAGTGTTAATGTAAGCCTACTTGTAACACTAATGAATAAACAAAAGTTAAAGAAAAAACCATCTCCACTGATGCAAAATGCTCTTAGTGCTGCTCTCAACAGCAATGTCAGTCTTTGGGTCGAACCCAGAGAAATAAACAGCAGTAAATTTGGAAATTCCTCTTCTCAATATGATACACACCACCGGCTCTTTCCCAGTTCTTGCTGCCCTGTAGCCAGCTACTGGATAGCACATGATATCGGCCGAAGAAGGCGTTCTTTATATTTCCCCTCACGATACTTCCATGTCCCGAAGGCACCTACATACCAAACTGCAGCACTAAGACAAATCACGGTGGCACAGTGGTTAGCACTGCTGCCTCACAGCGCCAGAGACCCGGGTTCGATTCCCGGCCTTGGGTCACTGTCTGTGCGGAGTTTCTCCTCGTGTCTGAACAAAGAACTATACAGCACAGGAACAGGCCCTTCGGCCCTCCAAGCCTGCGCCGCTCATGTGCCCAACGAGACCATTCGTTTGTATCCCTCTATTCCCAGTCTGTTCATGTGGCTATCTAGATAAGTCTCAAACGATCCCAGCGTGTCCGCCTCAATCACCTTGCTTGGCAGCGCATTCCAGGCCCCCACCACCCTCTGTGTAAAATACGTCCCCCTGACATCTGTGTTGAACCTTGCCCCCCTCACCTTGAACCTGTGACCCCTTGTGTTCATCACCTCCGACCTGGGAAAAAGCTTCCCACTATTCACCCTATCTATGTCCTTCATAATTTTATACACCTCTATTAGGTCGCCCCTCATCCTCCATCTTTCCAGGGAGAACAACACCAGTTTACCCAATCGCTCCTCATAGCTAAGACCCTCCATACCAGGCAACATCCTGGTAAACCTCTGCTGTACTCTCTCCAAAGCCTCCACGTCCTTCTGGTAGTGCGGCGACCAGTATTCCAAATGTGGCCTAACCATCGTTCTATACAGCCGCAACATCGTATGCCAACTTTTATATTCTATGTCCCGTCCAATAAAGGCAAGCATGCCACATGCCTTCTTCACCACCATCTCCACCTGTGCTGCCACCTTTAAGGATCTGTGGACTTGTACACCCAGGTCCCTCTGTGTGTCAATACTCCTGATGGTTCTGCCATTTATTGTATAGCTCCCACTTACATTAGATCTACCGAAATGCATCGCTTCGCATTTATCCGGATTAAATTCCATCTGCCATTTCTCCGCCCAATGTTCCAGTCTATCTATATCCTGCTGTATTCTCTGACAATGTTCATCACTATCCGCAACTCCAGCAATCTTTGTGTCGTCCGCAAACTTACTAATCACACCAGCTACATCTTCCTCCAAATCATTTATATATATCACAAACAGCAGAAGTCCCAGTACAGAGCCCTGCGGAACTCCACTAGTCACAGACCTCCAACTGGAAAAAGACCCCTCCACTGCTACCCTCTGTCTTCTATGGCTAAGCCAGTTCTCCACCCATCTAGCTAGCTCACCTTTTATCCCGTGAGATTTAACCTTTTGCACCAGCCTGCCATGAGGGACCTTGTCAAACGCTTTACAAAAATCCATATAGACGACATCCACAGCCCTTCCCTCGTCAATCGTTTTTGTCACCTCCTCAAAAAACTCAACCAAATTTGTGAGGCATGACCTCCCTCATACAAAACCATGCTGTCTATCGCTAATGAGATTATTCAGTTCTAAATGCGCATATATCCTATCTCTAAGAATCTTCTCCAACAATTTCCCTACCACGGATGTCAAGCTCACCGGCCTATAATTACCCGGGTTATCCTTGCTACCCTTCTTAAATAACGGGACCACATTTGCTATCCTCCAATCCTCTGGGACCTCACCTGTGTCCAGTGAAGAGACAAAGATTTCTGTTAGAGGCTCAGCAAATTCATCTCTTGCCTCCCTGAGGAGTCTAGGATAGATGCCATCCAGCCCTGGGGATTTGTCTGTCTTAATGTTTCCTAAAAAACCTAACACTTCCTCCCTGAGACAATACTAGTCAACATGTCCCTCTCCTTTGTGAATACTGATGCAAAGTCTGCGTGGGTTTCCTCCGGCTGCTCCGGTTTCCTCCCACAAGTCCGAAAGACGTGCTGGTTGGGGTGCATTGGCCATGCTAAATTCTCCCTCAGTGTACCCGAACAGGCGCCGGAGTGTGGTGACTAGGGGATTTTCACAGTAACTTCATTGCGTGTGTGGTGTGTGTGTGTGGTGTATGGTGTGTGTGGTGTGTGTGTGTGTGTGTGTGTGTTGTGTGTGGTGTGTGTGTCGTGTGTGTGTGTGTGTGTGTGTGTCGTGTGTGTGTGTGTCGTGTGTGTGTGTGTCATGTGTGCCGTGTGTCATGCATGTGTTGTGTGTCGTGTGTGTGTGTGTGTCATGTGTGTCTGTGTATGATAAACCTATGTACAGTATGTTCTAAACTCAGGAGCTGGCCAGGTGGACCACTGATCTTTTCACATGTCCATCCCTCTGCTCTGCCTGGTACCTCATCTGACAATCAAAATATAAACTCTCCACCCCTTAGTCAATATTGGAGCTACCAACTGCAGCTAAAAAATAACCAGGTCTGCATAATCTGGAATTGGAGGCCAGATTCCGAGTGACGGGTGTCGTCACACTAAAAATGAGACCTTGATGGAACAAACAAAAGAGATCGATCTCTTTAAAGCCACCGGTAATTAAACTAGTCAGAGAGCAGAAAAGATTTATTAGGATGCTATCGGGACTTGATGGTTTGAGTTCTAAGGAGAGGCTGGATAGACTGGGACTTTTTTCTCTGGAGCGCAGAAGGCTGAGGGGTGATCTTATAGAGGTCTATAAAATAATGAGGGGCACAAATCAGCTAGATAGTCAATTTCTTTTCCCAAAGGTAGGGGAGTCTAAAACTAGAGGGCATAGGTTTAAGGTGAGAGGGGAGAGATACAAAAGGGTCCAGAGAGGCAATTAATTTCACACAGAGGGTGGTGAGTGTCTGGAACGAGCTGCCAGAGGTAGTAGTAGAGACGGGTACAATTTTGTCTTTTAAAAAGCGTTTAGACAGTTACATGGGTAAGATGGATATAGAGGGATATGGGTCAAACACGGGCAATTGGAACTAGCTTAGAGGTTAAAAAAAAGGGGCAGCATGGACAAGTTGGGCCGAAGGGCCTGTTCCCATGCTGTAAACCTCTATGACTGTATGACCCTAATTGAAAGGCAAAACACATGGCTGCTTATGCACATTCCACCAATCACCATCTTTTCAGAGTATTAACTTTGATCTTTATTTAATCATCAGGGCTTTGATGAGAAGGTCAGATGCTGAAACTGTTTATATGTTTTAAACTGCTGGATAAATAAATAGCTGTTCCTCCGCTGAATTCCAGGAGCTGCCTGCGGCAATGGGTAGCAGAGATAGCATCGCTCCTATGCAAGGCCCTGGGGGCATCCACACATAATACTGCGACAACATTGCTGAGTGCTCTTTCCATGGGGGACACAATCCAGGTGGGACCCAAGTCCGAAAGGAAACGTTAACAGTTGCTGAAGGATTAATTAGAATCATAGAATTCCTACAGTGCAGAAAGAGGCCATTCGGCCCATCGAGTTTGTACTGACCACAATCCAACTCAAGTCCTATCCGCATAACCCCACGCAGTTACCTGAGCTAATCCCCCTGACACTAAGGGGCAATTTAGCATGGCCAATCCTCCCTAACCTGCACATCTTTGGACACTAAGGGGCAATTTAGCATGGCCAATCCACCCTAACCTGCACATCTTTGGACACTAAGGGGAAATTTAGCATGGCCAATCCACCTAACCTGCACATCTTTGGACACTGAGGGACAATTTAGCATGGTCAATCCACCTAACCCGCACATCCTTGGACACTAAGGGACAATTTAGCATGGCCAATCCACCTAACCTGCACACCTTTGGACACTGAGGGACAATTTAGCATGGTCAATCCACCTAACCTGTACATCTTTGGACACTAAGGGGCAATTTAGCGTGGCCAATCCATCAAACCCACACATCTTTGGACACTAAGGGACAATTTAGCATGGCCAATCCACCTAACCTGCACATCTTTGGACACTAAGGAGCAATTTAGCACGGCCAATCCACCTAACCTGCACATCTTTGGACACTAAGGAGCAATTTAGCATGGCCAATCCACCTAACCCGCACATCTTTGGACACTAAGGAGCAATTTAGCATGGTCAATCCACCTAAACGGCACATCTTTGGACACTAAGGGGCAATTTTGCATGGCCAATCCACCTAACCCGCACATCTTTGGACACTAACGAGCAATTTAGCATGGCCAATCCACCTAACCTGCACATCTTTGGAAACTAAGGGGCAATTTAGCATGGCCAATCCACCTAACCTGCACATCTTTGGACACTAAAGGGCAATTTAGCATGGCCAATCCACCTAACCCACACATCTTTGGACACTAAGGGGCAATTTAGCATGGCCAATCCACCTAACCCGCACATCTGTAGGTTACAATGGGAGAGTGAGTTGGATGGGGTGAATGGCCTATCTGTTTGTACCCTTGTGATCGCAGTGACATTGTAAGGGACGTTATGCTTACATAGTAAAGTCAAGTGTTCCATGAATGTCTTGGGTTTGGAAGCAGGGAGGAATAACCATAAATATGGGTGTAAAAGAAAAGTCTATATACCAGGGCGTCACAAGTACATGTACCCACATTGCATGTGTCGCACTGTCCTTGTATTACAAGGGCATTCGCAACAAACTTGCATACCTAACAGTTAAGAGTTGATTGATCCCTTGCCAATAAACATAGAATCATAGAATCCCTACAGTGCAGAAGGAGACCATTCGGCCCATCGAGTCTGCACCCATCACAACCCCACCTGGGCCCCATCCCCACAACCCCATGCATTTATCCCAGCGAGTCCCCTGTAATATCTCCACGGAGGCGAAAGTCCCGTCACCAAGTTACTTTATTTACACCATACATCTGTACACTGCCAGCTCTCCAGTAAGCAGGTTGCGAGAGGTTGACATAGCGCACGGTCAAGAGGTAACTTTTAAATCACCACCCATTGTAAAAAGGTTTCAGATTTTGAGAGCTGACGCTCATTGAGTATAGAATCTAAAAACATCCTTCATCAGGCAGGAAGAGTGGCACAGTGAGTTAGCACTGTTGCTTCACAGCACCAGGGACCCGGGTTCAACTCCCGGCCTTGGCGGACAGTCTGGCTGAGGTTTGCACATTCTCTCCCACGGGTTTCCTCCCACAGTCCAAAGATGTATGGGTTAGGGGGTTACCCATGCTAAATTCCCCCTTAGTGTCCAAAGATAGAGTCATAGACTCTATCTCATAGTCATAGACAGGCTCTTCGGCCCAACTTGTCCATGCCGCCTCTCTGGACCCTTTTGTATCTCTCCCCTCTCACCTTAAACCTATGCCCTCTAGTTTTAGACTCCCCTACCTTTGGGAAAAGATGCTGACTATTTAGCTGATCTGTGTCCCTCATTATTTTAGAGACCTCGATAAGATCACCCTTCAGCCTCCTACGCTCCAGAGAAAAAAGTCTAAATCTATCCAGCCTCTCCTTATAACTCAATCCATTAAGTCCCAGTAGCATCCTAATAAATCTTTTCTGCGCTCTTTCTAGTTTAATAATATCCTTTCTATAATAGGGTGACCAGAATTGCACACAGTATTCCAAGTGTGGCCTTACCAATGTCTTGTACAACTTCAACAAGACGTCCCAACTCCTGTATTCAATGTTATGACCGATGAAACCAAGCATGCCGAATGCCTTCTTCACCACTCTGTCCACCTGTGACTCCACTTTCAAGGAGCTATGAACATGTACCCCCAGATCTCTTTGTTCTGTAACTCTCCCCAACGCCCTACCATTAACTGAGTAAGTCCTGCCCTGGTTCAATCTACCAAAATGCATCACCTCGCATTTGTCTAAATTAAACTCCATCTGCCATTCGCCAGCCCACTGGCCCAATTGATCAAGATCCCGTTGCAATTGGAGATAACTTTCTTCACTGTCCACTATGTGCGGGTTAGATGGATTGGCCATGCTAAATTGCCCCTTAGTGTCCAAAGATGTGCAGGTTAGGGGGATTAGCCATGCTAAATTGCCGCTTACTGTCCAAAGATGTGCAGGTGAGGTGGATTGGCCATGCTAAATTCCCCCTTAGTGTCCAAAGGTGTACTGGTTAGGTGGATTGGCCATGCTAAATTGCCCCTTAGTGTCCAAAGATGTGTAGGTTAGATGGATTGGCCATGCTAAATTGCCTCTTCGTGTCCCAGGACAGGTACAGCACAGGGTTAGATACAGAGTAAAGCTCCCTCTACACTGTCCCCCATCAAACACTCCCAGGACAGGTACAGCACGGGGTTAGATACAGAGTAAAGCTCCCTCTACACTGTCCCCCATCAAACACTCCCAGGACAGGTACAGCACGGGGTTAGATACAGAGTAAAGCTCCCTCTACACTGTCCCCCAACAAACACTCCCAGGGCAGGTACAGCACGGGGTTAGATACAGAGTAAAGCTCCATCTACACTGTCCCCCATCAAACACTCCCAGGACAGGTACAGCACAGAGCTATATACAGAGTAAAGCTCCCTCTACACTCCTTCAACAAACTTCTGGTCTCTTGCAATTGCTGTGAAAATCCCCGAGTCACCACACTCCGGCACCTGTTCGAGTTACACTGAGGGAGAATGTCGCATGGCCAATCCACCTAACCTACACATCTTTGGACACTAAGAGGCAATTTAGCATGGCCAATCCACCAAACCTACACATCTTTGGACACGAAGAGGCAATTTAGCATGGCCAATCCATCTAACCTACACATCTTTGGACACTAAGAGGCAATTTAGCATGGCCAATCCACCTAACCTACACATCTTTGGACACGAAGAGGCAATTTAGCATGGCCAATCCATCTAACCTACACATCTTTGGACACTAAGAGGCAATTTAGCATGGTCAATCCACCTAACCTACACATCTTTGGACACGAAGAGGCAATTTCGCATGGCCAATCCATCTAAGCTACACATCTTTGGACACTGAGGGGCAATTTAGCATGGCCAATCCATCTAACCTACACATCTTTGGACACTAAGGGGCAATTTAGCATGGCCAATCCACCTAACCTACACATCTTTGGACACGAAGAGGCAATTTAGCATGGCCAATCCACCTAACCTGCACAGTTTTCAGAATGTGGGAGGAAACCGGAGCACCCGGAGGAAACCCACACAGACACCGGGTGGAGAACGTGCAAACTCCGCACAGACAGTGACCTGAGCCGGGAATCGAACCCGGGTCCCTGGCGCTGTGAGGCCGCAGTGCTAACCCACTGTGGCACCGTGCTTCGAGTGTGCACCTAATCAGAATGGCACTTTTGAAGGGACTCCACTCGTAACATGAAACTGTTTTTTTCCAGATGCTCACAGGACTGCTGAGGTTTTCCAGCATTCTATTTTTATTTCCGAATTTGCATTTGGATTAAGATTAAACAAATAGGGGACATAATCCTCAGCAATCAGTGGTAACAAGACCACAGGGGTCAAAATGTGAAACACGGAGATGCACAGATACAGGGAGAACAATTTTGTCTTTTCAGTCACCCAGACACAGGTTAGATACAGAGTAAAGCTCCCTCGACACTGTCCCCCATCAAACACTCCCAGGATAGGTACAGCACGGGGTTAGATACAGAGTAAAGCTCCCTCGACACTGTCCCCCATCAAACACTCCCAGGACAGGTACAGCACGGGGTTAGATACAGAGTAAAGCTCCCTCGACACTGTCCCCCATCAAACACTCCCAGGATAGGTACAGCACGGGGTTAGATACAGAGTAAAGCTCCCTCTACACTGTCCCACATCAAACACTCCCAGGACAGGGACAGCACGGGGTTAGATACAGAGTAAAGCTCCCTCTACACTCCTTCAACAAACTTCTGGTCTCTTTATCTCTCCCTTTACAACAGCCGCTATCTTGATAAAGGCTGTGGTAAAGTTTTGC
The DNA here is from genome assembly GCF_964213995.1 of Mustelus asterias. NCBI lineage: Eukaryota > Metazoa > Chordata > Chondrichthyes > Carcharhiniformes > Triakidae > Mustelus > Mustelus asterias. Next base: position 1,795,592 of record NC_135833.1, read on the forward strand.
ACTTGGGGCCCACGCCCACCAGGAACTGGCCTACCTCATGAACTAAAACTTGCTGCACACATGACCCTTGCAGCCAGAAAATAAATGATACTTCCAACCTGGGCTTAGTCTGAACCCAGGACCCAGACGCGCGAGGTCCTCGGTTCAAATCCCAACAGTGCAGAAGGAGGCCATTCGAGTATGCAACGAACACAATCCTATTCCAGGCCCTATCCCCGTAACCCCACACATTTACCCGCTAATCCTTCTAACCTACACATCCCAGGATACTAAGGGACAATTTAGCATGGCCAATCCACCTAACCTGCACTTCTTTGGACACTGAGGGACAATTTAGCATGGCCAATCCACCTAACCTGCACATCTTTGGACACTGAGGGGCAGTTTAGCACGGCCAATCCACCTAACCTGCACATCTTTGGACACTAGGGGCAATTTAGCACAGCCAATCCACCTAACCCACACATCTTTGAATACTAAGGGCAATTTAGCATGGCCAATCCACCTAACGTGCACATCTTTGGACACTAAGGGGCAATTTAGCATGGCCAATCCACCTAACCTACACATCTTTGGACACTAAGGGGCAATTTACCATGGCCAATCCACCTAACCTACACATCTTTGGACACTAAGGGGCAATTTACCATGGCCAATCCAGCTAACCTACACATCTGGGGCGGCACGGTGGCACAGTCGTTCGCACTGCTGCCTCACAGCGCCAGGGACCCGGGGGGTTCGACTCCTGGCTTGGGTCACCGTCTGTGTGTAGTTTGCACATTCTCCCCGTGTCTGCGTGGGTTTCCTCCAGGTGCTCCGGTTTCCTCCCACAGACCAAAAGGTGCGCTGGTTAGGGTGCAGTGGCCGTGCTAAATTCTCCCTCAGTGTAACCCGAACAGGCGCCGGAGTGTGGCGGCTGGGGGCTTTACGCAGTAACTTCATTGCGGTGTTAATGTAAGCCTCCCTGTGACACTAATAAATAAACTTAACGTTGGACATTCAGGGGCAATTTAACACGGCCAATAACCAGCGTGTCTTTCGGACTGCGGGAGGAAACCGGAGCACCCGGAGGAAACCCACGCGGCCACCGGGGGGGGGAAAGAACGTGCAGACTGCGCACAGACAGTGACCCAAGCCGGGAATCGAACCCGGGTCCCTTGCTCTGTGAGGGAGCAGCGCTAACCCACTGTGAACGTTTATCATTGAGGGCAAATCATTCAGCACTTTGTGCGGCAGGTATTACCAGTTCCTGGCGCCCAGGCACACGGTCGTTGACGCAAGGCGACTGTCAGGTCGTGCCAGGTTTAGTGCGACCGGTTCAGTGAACCGACTGACTGGAACCTTTTGTTTCTTTTGCCTGAGGATTTATCAGGGAATACAAATGAAGCGGGAAACATAAAGGGACAAGCACGAAGTCAAAAGCCCAGGTTCCCTGAGGGGTTGCGGGGGAGAGAGAGAGAGAGAGACACATGATCTGGCTGAATTAGTCTTATCAATGAGGCTACTGAATGTTAAATCCCCAAGGGCAAGCCAATTAAAGAACAAAACCTTTCCCCCCCACCTCCCCGCCCGCCCCCTCCTCCTCCTCAATCTGGCTGCGACAGCCTATCAACGTACGTCACGAGGGGTACACTCTCCAACCAAGGCAGTTCATCACTCCGCCCCTCCCGGCTCATTCCGTTCCATTGGTGAGCTTCCCCAGTAATAGACTTTCTCGGAATATTCTGTGGCACAGAAAAAATCGCCACCGGCTTTTCTCTTAGTCTGCATGGAGCCTCGTGATGTTTTCCACTCTCTTAAGAGAGTTTTCTTTTTTTTTATAAAAAAAAAACAAAGAACAAAGAAAATTACAGCACAGGGACAGGCCCTTCTGCCCCTCCGAGCCTGCACTGACCGTACTGCCCCCGACTCAACTAAAACCCCCTTACCCAAGAACAAAAAGGCAGCTGGGGAGGGGGAGGTGGGGGGCTTGTTTTTTCATTCATTCGTGGGACATGGGCGTGACTGGCTGGTCCTTGTATTTATTGCCCATCCCTAGTTACCCTTGAAATTGGGTGGCTTGTTTGGCCATTTCAGAAGGCAGTTGAGAGTCAACCACTGTGGCTCTGGAGTCACATGTACAAAGAACGAAGAAAATTCCAGCACAGGAACTGGCCCTTCGGCCCCTCCAAGCCTGCACCGACCATGCTGCCCGACTTAACTAAAACCCCCTACTCTTCCGGGGACCATATCCCTCTATTCCCATCCTAGTCATGGAATCATAGAATCATAGAAACGCTACGGTGCAGGAAGAGGCCATCTGGCTCATCGAGTCGGCACCGACCACAATCCCACCCAGGCCCTACCCCCATATCCCTACACATTTACCCGCTAATCCCTCTAACCTATGCATCTCAGGACACCAAGGGACAATTTTAGCACGGCCAATCAACCTAACCCGCACATCTTTGGAGGAAACCGGAGCACCCGGAGGAAACCCAAGCAGACACGAGGAGAATGTGCAAACTCCACATGGACAGTGATCCAAGCCGGGAATCGAACCCAGGTCCCTGGAGCTGTGAAGCAGCAGTGCCAACCACTGTGCTACCGTGCCGCCCATGTATTTGCCAAGACGCCTCTTAAAAGTCACGACCGTATCCGCTTCCACTACCTCCCCCGGCAACAAGTTTCAGGCACCCACCACCCTCTGTGTAAAAAAATCTGCCTCGTACATCTCCTTTAAACCTTGCCCCTCGCACCTTAAACCTGTGCCCCCCTTAGTAATTGACTCTTCCACCCTGGGGAAAAAGCTTCTGACTATCAACTCTGTCCCTGCCTCTCATAATCTTGTAGACTTCTATCAGGTCTCCCCCTCAACCTCTGTCGTTCCAGTGAGAACAAACCAAGTTTCTCCAACCTCCCCTCATCGCTAATGCCCTCCATACCAGTCAACGTCTTGGTAAACCTTTTCCGTACCCTCTCCAAAGCCTCCACATCCTTCTGGTAGTGTGTGGTGTGTAGGTCAGACCGGGTAAGGACGGCAGATTTCCTTCCCTAAAGGACATCAGTGAACCAGATGGGTTTTTCCGACAATCGACAATGGTTTCATGGTCATCAGTAGATTCTTAATTGCAGATATTTTTTGGAATTAATTCCGTGGGCGGGATTTGAACCCGGGTCCCCAGAACATTAGCTGAGTTTCTGGATTAATAGTCTCGCGATAATACCACTAGACCATCGCCTCCCCGATTCAGTCACAATCAAATTTCCCCAATTCTTTGTCTGGGAACAGTAACCCAGTTTATCTGGGCTTCTTTCATTCTAACCACAATTGAAAACAGGTGTGACAGGATTCATAGAATCCCGAGAGTACAGAAGGAGGCCATTCAGCCCATCGAGACTGCACCGACTCAGAAGGATTGTTTTTATAATCATATACTCCTGAATTACTATATTCCTTATACACCTATGACTGTGCGGCCAAATTCCCCTCCAACTCGACTCTCAAGTTTGCTGATGACACCACTGTTGTGGGTCGGATCTCAAACAATGACGAGACAGAGTACAGGAATGAGATAGAGAATCTGGTGAACTGGTGCAGCAACAATAATCTCTCCCTCAATGTCAACAAAACGAAGGAGATTGTCATCGACTTCAGGAAGTGTAAAGGAGAACATGCCCCTGTCTACATCAACGGGGATGAAGTAGAAAGGGTCGAGAGCTTCAAGTTTTTAGGTGTCCAGATCACCAACAACCTGTCCTGGTCCCCCCCATGCCGACACTATAGTTAAGAAAGCCCCACCAATGCCTCTACTTTCTCAGAAGACTAAGGAAATTTGGCATGTCAGCTACGACTCTCACCAACTTTTATAGATGCAACATAGAAAGCATTCTTTCAGGTTGTATCACAGCTTGGTATGGCTCCTGCTCTGCCCAGGACCGCAAGGAACTACAAAAGGTTGTGAATGTAGCCCAGTCCATCACCCAAACCAGCCTCCCATCCATTGACTCTGCCTACACTTCCCACTGCCTCGGGAAAAGCAGCCAGCATAATTAAGGACCCCACGCACCCCGGACATTCTCTCTTCCACCTTCTTCCGTCAGGAAAAAGGTACAAAAGTCTGAGGTCACATACCAACCGACTTAAGAACAGCTTCTTCCCTGCTGCTGTCAGACTTTTGAATGGACTTACCTTGCATTAAGTTGATCTTTCTCTACACCCTAGCTATGACTGTAACACTACATTCTGCACTCCCTCCTTTCCTTCACTATGAACGGTATGCTTTGTCTGTATAGCACGCAAGAAACTTTTCACTTATATTATCCCTCATAAATATTGCTGTTTATGAGCAGATCTCCCACTCACCTGATGAAGGAGCAGCGCTCCGAAAGCTAGTGGCGTTTGCTACCAAATAAACCTGTTGGACTTTAACCTGGTGTTGTTAGACTCCTTACTGCCCTCACACAGCTCCAGGGACCCGGGTTCGATTCCCGGCTTGGGTCACTGTCTGTGTGGAGTTTGCACATTCTCCTCATGTCTGCTTGGGTTTCCTCCGGGTGCTCCGGTTTCCTCCCATGGTCCAGAGATGTGCTGGTTAGGCGCATTGGCCGTGCTAAATTGCCCCTTAGTGTCAGGGGGACTAGCTAGGGTAAATACATGGGCTTGTGCGGAGAGGGCCTGGGTGGGATTGTGGTCGGTGCAGACTCGATGGGCTGAACGGCCTCCTTCTGCACTGTGGGGATTCTATGATATTAATACATGACAATAAATCAAATCAAATGTCGTCCTCACTAAACTCAAGCTCACTCAACTCAAGCTCACAAGCCTCAACCGGCGTTGATTCTGGATGACATCCCAATGGTCACTGACAGCTTTGACCCAATATCACTCCCCATTGCCAGCACGACACAAGCCAACCTACACCTGCAGCCCAACCTCCACCCAGACAAAACTTCCACTGGAAAATGAATCAACCTGTAGCTCATAAATCATGATGTGGAGATGCCGGCGTTGGACTGGGGTAAACACAGTAAGAAGTTTAACAACACCAGGTTAAAGTCCAACAGGTTTATTTGGTAGCAAAAGCCACACAAGCTTTCGAGGCTCTGAGCCCCTTCTTCAGGTGAGTGGGAATTCTGTTCACAAACAGAACTTATAAGACACAGACTCAATTTACATGAATAATGGTTGGAATGCGAATACTTACAACTAATCCAGTCTTTAAGAAACAAAACAATGGGAGTGGAGAGAGCATCAAGACAGGCTAAAAAGATGTGTATTGTCTCCAGACAAGACAGCCAGTGAAACTCTGCAGGTCCATGCAACTGTGGGAGTTACAAATAGTGTGACATAAATTCTGATTCTAGGATCGCATGATAAAGACTCAGGAGGAAAAAAGCAGAAATATTTATGTGAAATAGTGTGACATAAACCCAATATCCCGGTTGAGGCCGTCCTTGTGTGTGCGGAACCTGGCTATCAGTTTCTGCTCAGCGACTCTGCGCTGTCGTGTGTCGCGAAGGCCGCCTTGGAGAACGCTTACCCGAATATCAGAGGCCGAATGCCCGTGACCGCTGAAGTGCTCCCCAACAGGAAGAGAACAGTTCTCTTCCTGTTGGGGAGCACTTCAGCGGTCACGGGCATTCGGCCTCTGATATTCGGGTAAGCGTTCTCCAAGGCGGCCTTCGCGACACACGACAGCGCAGAGTCGCGGAGCAGAAACTGATAGCCAGGTTCCGCACACACAAGGACGGCCTCAACCGGGATATTGGGTTTATGTCACACTATTTCACATAAATATTTCTGCTTTTTTCCTCCTGAGTCTTTATCATGCGATCCTAGAATCAGAATTTATGTCACACTATTTGTAACTCCCACAGTTGCGTGGACCTGCAGAGTTTCACTGGCTGTCTTGTCTGGAGACAATACACATCTTTTTAGCCTGTCTTGATGCTCTCTCCACTCCCATTGTTTTGTTTCTTAAAGACTGGATTAGTTGTAAGTATTCGCATTCCAACCATTATTCATGTAAATTGAGTCTGTGTCTTATAAGTTCTGTTTGTGAACAGAATTCCCACTCACCTGAAGAAGGGGCTCAGAGCCTCGAAAGCTTGTGTGGCTTTTGCTACCAAATAAACCTGTTGGACTTTAACCTGGTGTTGTTAAACTTCTTACTGCTCATAAATCAGCCAAACTAAGTAGCCATATACGGAGTAACACGGACAAAATAAAAGGGACTCTGGGATTGAGAACAAGCCTTTACCAAACCCAAGGGTTTTTAATTTCAGCCCACCCCGCCCCCTAAACAGAATCCCTACAGTGCAGAAGGTGGCCATTCAGCCCATTGAGTGCACCAAGCACAATCCCACCCAGGCCCTATTCCCATATGTATAGCGCGCAAGAAACAATACTATTCACGGTATACTAATCAATGTGACAATAATAAATCAAATCAAATCATCCAGGACAAAGCAGTCGCTTGATGGCTACTCCTTCCACAAACATTCAACCCCTCCACCACCAACGCTCAGTGGCAGCAGTGTCAACTATCCACAAGGTGACAATAATAAATCAACTCAAATAATACTTTTCACTGTATGTGACAATAATAAATCAAATCAAATTTGATTTATTATTGGGCGGCGTGGCGGCACAGTGGTTAGCACTGCTGCCTCACAGCGCCAGGGACCCGGGTCACTGTCCGTGTGGAGTTTGCACATTCTCCCCGTGTCTGCGTGGGTTTCCTCCGGGTGCTCTGGTTTCCTCGCAAAGATGTGCAGGTTAGGTGGATTGGTCACGCTAAATTGTCCCTTAGTGTCCAAAGATGTGGGGGTTAGGTGGATTGGCCGTGCTAAATTGCCCCTTAGTGTCCAAAGATGTGCAGGTTAGGTGGATTGGCCGTGCTAAATTGCCCCTTAGTGTCCAAAGATGTGGGGGTTAGGTGGATTGGCCGTGCTAAATTGCCCCTTAGTGTCCAAAGGTGTGCTGGTTAGGTGGATTGGTCACGCTAAATTGTCCCTTAGTGTCCAAAGATGTGGGGGTTAGGTGGATTGGCCGTGCTAAATTGCCCCTTAGTGTCCAAAGATGTGGGGGTTAGGTGGATTGGCCATGCTAAATTGTCCCTTAGTGTCCAAAGGTGTGCTGGTTAGGTGGATTGGCCACGCTAAATTGTCCCTAAGTGTCCAAAGATGTGCAGGTTAGGTGGATTGGCCATGCTAAATTGTCCCTTAGTGTCCAAAGGTGTGCTGGTTAGGTGGATTGGCCACGCTAAATTGTCCCTTAGTGTCCAAAGATGTGGGGGTTAGGTGGATTGGCCGTGCTAAATTGCCCCTTAGTGTCCAAAGATGTGGGGGTTAGGTGGATTGGCCATGCTAAATTGTCCCTTAGTGTCCAAAGATGTGCAGGTTAGGTGGATTGGCCACGCTAAATTGCCCCTTAGTGACAAAGATGTGCGGGTTAGGTGGATTGGCCATGCTAAATTGTCCCTTAGTGTCCAAAGATGTGCAGGTTAGGTGGATTGGCCATGCTAAATTGCCCCTTAGTGTCCAAAGATGTGCGGGTTAGGTGGATTGGCCATGCTAAATTGCCCCTTAGTGCCCAAAGATGTGCTGGTTAGGAGAATTGGTTGTGCTAAATTCTCCCTCAGTGTAACCCGAACAGGCGCTGGAGTGTGTCGGCCGGGGGATTTTCACAGCAACATCATTGCGGTGTTAATGTACTTGTGACACTAATAAATAAACTTTTAAACTCCTCCTGTCCAATTGACTTGGAGTCGGATATAATACTCGATAAACAATGGCGGAAGCAGAGCTGCTCTTTGTTGTTTGTGAAGCAGTGCAGGGTAAATATGATTTCACGCTCCTGAACTCATGTTCAATATCTGCACTCACTCATTTGATGTCAAGCACAGTACAGTGAGCATCTGTTTCCCTTACGGGCTTGCAATTTCTGACACTCGACACATTCAATTTGGTTCCCTCTGTTATGGAAAATATCCTCATTTGATCTTCATCTGACTCCGTCTACACTTCCCGCTGCCTCGGGGAAAAGCAGCCAGCATAATTAAGGACCCCACGCCACCCCGGACATTCTCTCTCCCACCTTCTTCCGTCGGGAGAAAGATACAAAAGTCTGAGGTCACGTAACAACTGACTCAAGAACAGCTTCTTCCCTGCCGCTGTCAGACTTTTGAATGGACCTACCTCGCATTAAGTTGATCTTTCTCTACAACCGAGCTACGACTGTAACACTACATTCTGCACCCTCTCCTTTCCTTCTCTATGAACGGTATGCTTTGTCTGTATAGCGCGCAAGAAACAATACTTTTCACTGTATGCTAATACATGTGACAATAATAAATCAAATCAAATCAGCTGAACCATGCCATGTAGAGGTTGGACAGACTTGGGTTGTTCTTCTCTGGAGCAGAGAAGACTGAGTGGGCGACCTGATTGAGGTGTTCAAGATTATGAGGGACACGGACAGGGTGGATAGGGAGCAGCTGTTCCCCTGAGTTGAAGGGTCAGTTACGAGGGGACACAAGTTATAAGTGAGGGGTGGGAGGTTTAGGGGGGGCATTTGAGGAAAACCTTTATTACCGGTCTGGAATGCGCTGGCAGCAGGAATTGTAGACAGAGTCAATGGATGGGAGGCTGGTTTGCGTGATGGATTGGGCTACATTCACAACCCTTTGTAGTTCCTTGCGATCTTGGGCAGAGCAGGAGCCATACCAAGCTGTGATACAACCAGAAAGAATGCTTTCTATGGGGCATCTGTAAAAGTTGGTGCGAGTCGTAGCTGACACGCCAAATTTCCTTAGTCTTCAAAGAAAGGAGAGGCGTTGGTGGGGCTTTCTTAACTATAGTGTCGGCATGGGGGGACCAGGACAGGTTGTTGGTGATCTGGACACCTAAAAACTTGAAGCTCTCGACCCTTTCTACTTCATCCCCGTTGATGTAGACAGGGGCATGTTCTACACTACGCTTCCTGAAGTCGATGACAATCTCCTTCGTTTTGTTGACATTGAGGGAGAGGTTACTGTTGCCGCACCAGTTCACCAGATTCTCTATCTCTTGTGGATGCCATCCACAGTCAAATAGCCCACTGACGCCATGGAAGTACATCCCCAGAATGAGTTAATGCTTTTGGGCGGTTGAGGGACAGGAAGAACAGCGTCCAAAGTGTAAGGCACTCGTCAAGGCTTGAGTCAGTGTAAAATGTACTGGCAATATCAGTAACAATATACTTACAATGGGTCTGTACTCGAAGGAGTTTAGAAGAACGGGAGGGGGGGATCTCGTTGAAACTTATAAAATACTGAAAGGCCTGGATAGAGTGGACGCGGGGAAGATGTTTCCCTTCGTCGAAGAGACTGGGATCCGAGGGCTCGGCCTCAGAGTAAAGGGACGGACCCTTTAGAACCGAGATGAGGAGGAATTTCTTCAGCCAGAGGGTGGGTGAATCTGTGGAATTCGTTACCACAGAGGAGGCCGGGTCATTGAGTGTATTGAAGACAAAGATAGATAGGTTCTTGATTGATGTGGAGATGCCGGCGTTGGACTGGGGTGGGGCACAGTAAGAAGTCTCACAACACCAGGTTGAAGTCCAACAGGTTTATTTGGAATCACGAGCTTTCGGAGCGCTGCTCCTGCGTCAGGTGAGTGGACTGACCCTTCAACGAAGGGGAACAGCTGCTCCTTATCCACCCTGCCCATGCCCCTCGTAACCTTGAACACCTCGATCAGGTCGGTCCCCTCAGTCTTCTCTGCTCCAGAGAAAACAAGATGTGGAGATGCCGGCGTTGGACTGGGGTAAACACAGTAAGAAGTTTAACAACACCAGGTTAAAGTCCAACAGGTTTATTTGGTAGCAAAAGCCACACAAGCTTTCGGAGCTGCAAGCCCCTTCTTCAGGTGAGTGGGAATTCTGTTCACAAACAGAGCATATAAAGACACAAACTCAATTTCCATGAATAATGGTTGGAATGCGAATACTTACAACTAATCAAGTCTTTAAGAAACAAAACAGCATGAGTGGAGAGAGCATCAAGACAGGCTAAAAAGATGTGTATTGTCTTTATATGCTCTGTTTGTGAACAGAATTCCCACTCACCTGAAGAAAGGGCTTGCAGCTCCGAAAGCTTGTGTGGCTTTTGCTACCAAATAAACCTGTTGGACTTTAACCAGAGAAAACAACCCAAGCCTGTTGTCCAACCTCTACGCGTGGACCACTCACCTGATGAAGGGGGGGGGGGGGGGGGGGGGGGGGGGGGGCAGCGCTCCGAAAGCTCGTGACTCCAAAATAAACCCGTTGGACTTTAACCTGGGGTTCTCGATTGGTAAGGGGATCAAAGGTTACGGGGAAAAGGCGGGAGAATGGGATTGAGAAACCTATCAGCCGTGATTGAATGGCGGAGCAGACACGATGGATCGAATGGCCGAATTAGGCTCCTAGGTCTTGTGGCCTCGTACTCCCCACTGCACCACGGACAAATGCCAATAACACCAGCCTTAGGAACCTTAAAAAAAGGGATAACTTCACCCCAAATTTTGTCATTCCATTTCTGCACATTTTTGCTGAGGGAATATGAGGTTTCGGAGCAATGAAAAAGTCAACTCTTATTATTTATGGCTCAGAACGATGCTTAAAAGGGTCAAAAGTCGGATAAGTTGCAACAAGTGCATTTGTCAGTGGGAATCTGGAATGGCAAAGTATGCACACCTGTTTGCCAAAGGGCTTGGCTCAATAAAGGGCAGGGCAGGGCTTACTGAGGGAGTTTCATATTACAGATGGAAGCTGTTTTTTTTAATATATATATATAATGGACTGTTTAACAACGCAGGATGCTAACTGAGGCACTCAGCTCCCAAACATAGAAGATAGGAGCAGGAGGAGGCCATTCGGCCCTTCGAGCCTGCTCCCCCATTCATCACCATCATGGCTGATCGTCCAACTCAATAGCCTAATCCTGCTTTCTCCCCATAACCTTTGACCCCGTTCGCCCCCAAGCGCTATATCCAGCCGCCTCTTGAATGCATTCAATGTTTTGGCATCAACTCCTTCCTGTGGTAATGAATTCCACAGGCTCACCACTCTTTGGGGCGGCACGGTGGCACAGTTGGGTTAGCACTGCTGCCTCACAGCGCCAGGGACCCGGGTTCGATTCCCGGCTCGGGTCACTTTCTGTGTGGAGTTTGCACATTCTCCCCGTGTCTGCGTGGGTTTCCTCCGGGCGCTCCGGTTTCCTCCCACAGTCTGAAAGACGTGCTGGTTAGGGTGCATTGGCCGTGCTAAATTCTCCCTCAGTGTTACCCGAACAGGCGCCGGAGTGTGGCGACTAGGGGAATTTCACAGTAACTTCATTGCAGTGTTAATGTAAACCTCACTTGTGACGAATAAATAAATAAACTTTATAAATAAAGAAATGTCTCCTCACCCCCGTCCTAAATGGTCTACCCCGAATCCTCAGACTGTGACCCCCTGGTTCTGGACTCCCCCCACCATCGGGAACATCCTCCCGGCATCTACCCTTTCTAGTCCTGTTAGAATGTTATAAATCTCTATGAGATCCCCCCTCATTCGTCTGAACTCCAGCGAAAACAATCCTAACCTGGTCAATCTCTCCTCATACATCAGTCCCACCATCCCCGGAATCAGCCTGGTAAACCTTCGCTGCACTCCCTCGAGAGCAAGAACATCCTTCCTCAGAAAAGGAGGCCAAAACTGCGCACAATACTCTCGGTGTGGCCTCACCAAGGCCCTGTATAATTGCAACAATTCTGCAACTTGATTTTGTGTCTGTTTGCACTGTTTGAGAGCACATTTCCACTCCATCTGACGAAGGAGCAGTGCTCCGAAAGCTTATGGTATTTGCTACCAAATAAACCTGTTGGACTTTAACCTGGTGTTGTGAGACTTCTTACTGTGTTCACCCCAGTCCAACGCCGGCATCTCCACATCATAATTGCAACAACACATCCCTCGCTCCTGTACTCGAAACCTCTCGCAATGAAGGCCAACATACCATTTGCCTTCTTTACCGCCTGCTGCACCTGCATGCTTACCTTCAGCGACTGGTGCACAAGGACACCCAGGTCCCGCTGCACACTCCCCTCTCCCAATTTACACCAATTCAGGTAGTAATCTGCCTTCTTGTTTTTGCTTCCAAAGTGAATAACTTCACACTTATCCAAATTAAACTGCATCTGCCATTGATTAGCCCACTCACCCAACCTGTCCAGATCGTGCTGAAGGATCTCTGCAGCCTCGTCACAGTTCACCCTCCCGCCCAACTTGGTATCATCTGCAAACTTTGAGATGTTACATTTTGTTCCCTCATCCAAATCATTAATACATATTGTGAATAGCTGGGATCCCTGTGGCACCCCCACTAGTTACTACCTGCCAATTGGAAAAGCACCCATTAATTCCTACTCTTTGTTTCCTCTCTGCCAACCAGTTTTCTATGCATCCCAATACACTTCCCCCAATCCCATGCGCTTTAATCTTGCACGATAATCTCTTATGTGGGATTTTGTCAAACGCTTTCTGAAAGTCCAAATATACCACATCGACTGGTTCCCCCGTGTCAACTCCACTAGTTACATCTTCAAAAAATTCCAACAGATTTGTCAAGCATGATTTCCCCTTCATAAATCCACGCTGACTCTGCCTGACCCTGCCACTGCTTTTTAAATGCTCCGCTATAAAGTCCTTAACAACGGATTCGAGAATTTTCCCCACTGCCGACTTACTGGTCTATAATTCCCTGTTTTTTCTCTCTCCCTCCCCTTTTGGATATTGGAGTGACATCAGCTACCCTCCAATTTGCAGGGACTGTTCCAGAGTCTATAGAATCCTGGAAGATGACCACCAATGCATCCACTATTTCTACAGCCACTTCCTTAAGTACTTTGGGATGTAGATTATCAGGCCCTGGGGATTTATCCGCCTACAATCCCATCTCAGTACACTTCCTCCAATCCCAAGCGCTTTAATCTTGCACGCCGCCACAGGCGAGTACAATTTCAGACAGGATGGTAGCTCACATCTGCTGGGGTGGTCAAAAATACAATGCCTTGGCACCACTCGGGGTGGAGATCTCTGCCCGTGTCCTGGCCAACAGTCGTCCCTCAACACAAAGTGACAACGCCCGATTTAAGGCAATCAATCGGGCGCGCAACATTGACGCTTGCTGGAGGCCACATGCATTCATTGACCAATAGAAGCAAATTACTGCGGGTGCTGGAATCTGAAACCAAGAGAGAAAACGCTGGAAAATCTCAGCAGGTCTGGGCAGCATCTATAAGGAGAGGAAAGAGCTGACGTTTCACGTCCGGACGACCCCTTTGTCAAAAGCTAAAAGGCAGAGAAAGTGGGAGATATTTATACTGCAAGGGGAGGGAATGGAAGTTGAGCTGCCTTTCCCCTTGTTTTTGTGGGCTATGACTCATCTTTCATTCCCTCGTGAGTGGATGAAAAGAAAAGTAGCTCACACTGGAAATCTCACAGGTTTAGACACCACAGAATTATTTAGAATTGGTCAGAGACGGCCACTATGCTTGCTGCTCATTTTAGATGGAGAATGATCGGGTATAAGAACTATAAGACGTAGGAGCGGAATCAGGCCACTCGGCCCATCGAGTCTGCTCGGCCATTCAATCATGGCTGATATTTTTCTCATCCCCATTCTCCTGCCTCATGATCTTGAATGTATTCAAGAGGCGGCTGGATATAGCACTTGGGGCGAAGGTTATGGGGAGAAAGCAGGATGAGGCTATTGGGTTGGACGATCAGCCATGATGGTGATGAATGGGGGAGCAGACTCGAAGGGCCGAATGGCCTCCTCCTGCTCCTATCTTCTATATGGGCCAAATGGCAGGCAAATGGGGTTTAGCTCAGATGGGCATTTTGGTCGGCATGGACCAGTTTGGGCCGAAGGGCCTGTCTCCCGTGCCGTAGATTCTATGAACTGAGGTGAGGAGAAATTTCTTCACCCAGGGAGTGGTGGAATTCCCTCCCACAGAAAGTAGTTGAGGCCAAAACGTTGTCTGATTTCAAGAAGAAATTAGATATCGCTCTTGGGGCGAATGAGATCAAAGGTTATGGGGAGAAAGTAGGATTAGGCGTTGGACGATCAGCCCTGGTGGTGATGAATGGGGGAGCAGGCTCGAAGGGCCGAATGGCCACCTCCTGCTCCTGTCTTCCACGTACGTGTAAAATGTTAAGATTGATGCCACGCAATATTTCTACATTCAAAAGTTAAGCGCCGTGGCACATTGTGGAACAGTCAAAGGCAACAGTATAATTGCCTCTGTCTCCCTTTCCCGTCAGTGGCTTTTAGGTGGGCGGATTGTTGCAATTCACTCAGCATTGTGAAAGAGGAATAGCATTTCCACATCGCCGACACCCAGATTCTGCCCATACCTGGTCCACTATGTTTTGAACCAACCATGCCCAAGGAAAGGTGGCCTGAATTTCCATCTGTACGTGGTGCTGCATTACCCCAAAGTGGTTACATTACAAAGGGCATCAACACTGGGTGGCACAGTGGGTTGGCACTGCTGCCTCACAGCGCCAGGGACCCGGGTTCGATTCCCGGCTTGGGTCACTGTCTGTGTGGAGTCTGCACGTTCTCCCCGCCGTGTCTGCGTGGGTTTCCTCCGGGTGCTCCGGTTTCCTCCCACACTCCAAAAGACATGCTGGTTAGGGTGCATTGGCCATGCTAAATTATTTGATTAGATTTTATTATTATCACATGTATGAGTGAAAGTATTGTTTCCTGCGCGCTATACAGCCAAAGCATACCGTTCATAGAGAAGGAAAGGAGAGAGTGCAAGAATGTAGTGTTACAGTCATAGCTCGGGAGTAGAGAAAGATCAACTTAAATGCAAGGTAGGTCTATTCAGAAGTTCTCCCTCAGTGAGCCCGAACAGGCGCCGGAGTGTGGGCGACCAGGGGATTCTCACAGTAACTTCACTGCAGTGTTAATGTAAGCCTTACTTGCGACTAATAAATAAACTTGAAAAGCTTAAACTTAATTTAATTGTGAGTAGCTTACTCGACAGGATCGAGTACACTGTTGCTAAACTTTGGACGCTTTCATCGTGTTTTCCTTTCCTTAAGGAGGGAAATGATTTCATAGAATCATAGAAACCCTACAGTGCGGAAGGAGGCCATTCGGCCCATCGAGTCTGCACCGACCACAATCCCACCCAGGCCCTACCCCCACATATTTACCCGCTAATCCCTCTAACCTACGCATTTTAAGATTCTAAGGGGCAATTTTTAACCTGGCCAATCAACCTAACCCGCACATCTTTGGACTGTGGGAGGAAACCCACGCAGACACGAGGAGAATGTGCAAACTCCACACAGACAGTGACCCGAGCCGGGAATCGAACCCGGGACCCTGGAGCTGTGAAGCAGCAGGGCTAACCACTGTGCTACCGTGCCACCCTTATTTAATTATGGATTGAATTCTCGAGTGGTTACTTTCACCGATATATTTCCCTGAGGCTGTTGGGACATTTTGATGACTCAGTAGTCACAGCAGGAGCAGATGTATAAATTCAGCTTCCTTGACATGACTTTGCCCACAATGATGGCTTTGGGCTTTTGAGGCGTCACGGCGGCCCAGTGGGTTAGCACCGCTGCCTCACAGCGCCAGGGACCCGGGTTCGATTCCCGGCTCGGGTCACTGTCTGTGCGGAGTCTGCACGTTCTCCCCCCGTGTCTGCGTGGGTTTCCTCCGGGTGCTCCGGTTTCCCCCCACAGTCCGAAGGATGTGCAGGTTAGGTGGATTGGCCGTGCTAAATTGACCCTTAATGTCAGGGGGACTAGCTACGGTAAATGGTTATGGGGATAGGTGGGATCGTGGTCGGTGCAGACTCGATGGGCCGAATGGCCTCCTTCTGCACTGCAGGATTCTATGATTCTGTGACTAAATTGCCCCTTAGTGTCAGGGGGACTAGCTAGGGTAAATGCATGGGGTTACAGGGATAGGGTCTGGGTGAGATTGTGGTCGGTGCAGACTCGATGGGCCGAATGGCCTCCTTCTGCACTGTAGGATTCTATGATTCTATGACTAAATTGCCCCTTAGTGTCAAGGGGACTAGCTAGGGTAAATGCATGGGGTTACAGGGACAGGGCCTGGGTGAGATTGTGGTCGGTGCAGACTCGATGGGATGAATGACCTCCTTCTGCACTGTAGGGTTCAATGATTCTAAGAGTCATTCATTTCTTGGTGAAATTGAATGAGCCTCTCAGAACAGTCCAACTATTTGATTTTCTTTTAAATTATTCATTCGTGGGACATGGGTGTCGCTGGCCGGGCCCAGCATTTATTGCCCATCCCTAGTTGCCCCTTGAGAAGGTGGTGGTGAGCTGCCATCTTGAATCGCTGCAGTCCACGTGCTGTGGGTTGACCCACAATGCCGTTCGGAAGGGAGTTCCAGGATTTTGACCCAGCGACTGTGAAGGAACGGCCGATATATTTCCAAGTCAGGATGGTGAGTGGCTTGGAGGGGGAACTTGCAGGTGGTGGTGTTCCCCATGTATCTGCTGTCCCTTGTCCTTCTAGATGGAAGTGGTCGTGGGTTTGGAAGGTGCTGTCTCAGGATCATTGGTGAATTGCTGCAGTGCATCTTGTAGATGGTACACACTGCTGCTACTGAGCGTTGGTGGATGTTTGTAGATGTGGTGCCAATCAAGCGGGGCTGCTTTGCCCTGGATGGTGTCGAGCTTCTTGTGTGTTGTTGGAGCCGCACCCATCCAGGCAAGTGGGGAGTGTTCCATCGCACTCCTGACTTGTGCCTTGTAGACGGTGGACAGGCTTTGGGGAGTCAGGAGGTGAGTTACTCTCCGCAGTATTCCTAGCCTCTGACCTGCTCTGGTAGCCACTGTGTTTATGAGGTGAGTCCAGTTGAGTTTCTAGTCAATAGTAACCCCAAGAACTTTTTCTTTTATTCATTCGTGGGAGATGGGTGTCGCTGGCTGGGCCAGCATTTATTGCCCATCCCTAGTTGCCCGACGGCAGTTGAGAGTGTCTTTTCTACAGTTGGGTGTGAAATTTGGGTTCTATCCACATGCCAGGGCATAGTCAGGACATCACAGCTTCACTGGAGTTCTTCACAAGTCGAAAACATCCGAGATCTACATTCGTTTCCGAATCCGCCACCTGATAAAAGTCCCACCTGGCAGTAAACCCCACCTAAATTTGTACATTTGGCAAGTTTAGCAGCAAACTTTGAAAATCAGATCTTCTTCTCATTGCCAACCAATCTCAAAGCACAAGATACGAAAGTTTTAAAGTTTCAAGTTTATTTATTAGTGTCACAAGTAAGGCTTACATTAACACTGCAATGAAGTTAGTGTGAAAATCCCCTAGTCGCCACACTCCGGCGCCTGTTTGGGTTACACTGAGGGAGAATTTAGCACGGCCAATGCGCCCTAACCCAGCATGTCTTTCGGACTGTGGGAGGAAACCGGAGCACCCCGGAGGAGACCCACGCAGACACGGGGAGAATGTGCAAACCCTACACAGACAGTGACCCAAGCCAGGAATCGAACCCCCGGATCCCTGTGAAGCAGCAGTGCTGACCACCGTGCCGCCCATAGTCACACATATAGCCAGCCACACCTTGTACGTGCAACTTTTAAGAGCCACGGTAGCAGGTACAGATCCGGTTGACCGCAGCTACACTATAGTTTCTTGCCAGGTCACCGCACATTCGATGGCCCTTGAAGGTGCCGCGTGGCACCTTTTCTGGGAGCATGATTTCGCAAAGCCTCCTGCCTGAACAGCGGAACTTCAAGTGCAGGCCCAGGCAGTAAGGTTCAGCAGGTGAACTGTCCAGATGGCAGGGCAGCGAGCCCCAACTCTGCCTAATCCCGGGGAAAGCCTCCAGCCCTTGATTGAAACTCATCGGCACACCCTGTGGCTACATTCTCCAACATGGAACACACTTCACAAACAACGATAGGGGGAGTTACCTGTCCTCTTTCTTTTAAATCATACGATTGATGGATGGTAATTATTTAAAGATTGTCAAATTCCCCAAAACCTACAAGGGTGAGATGTTTTGCTGCCCGCTACTCCATAAAGGGCAGCACGGTGGCACAGTGCACAGTCGCCCAAGTCTGGAATTGAATTAACGGGTGGCACAGCGGGTTGGCGCTGCTGCCTCACGGCGCCAGGGACCCGGGTTCGATTCCCGGCCTCGGGTCACTGCCTGTGCGGAGTCTGCACGTTCTCCCCGTGTCTGCGTGGGTTTCCTCCGGGTGCTCCGGTTATACATAGAACATAGAACAGTACAGCACAGAACAGGCCCTTCGGCCCACGATGTTGTGCCGAGCTTTGTCTGAAACCAAGATCAAGCTATTTCCTCCCTATCATCCCGAAGTACTCCATGTGCCTATCCAATAGCTTCTTAAGTGTCCCTAAAGTTTCTGACTCCACTATCCCTGCAGGCAGTCCATTCCACACCCCAACCACTCTCTGAGTAAAAAAACCTACCTCGGACATCCTTCCTATATCTCCCACCATGAACCCTATAGTCATGCCCCCTAGTTACCGCTCCATTCACCCGAGGAAATTAAAGTGACATGAAGTTTTTTTCATTAGTCACAAGTAGATTTTACATTTACTGTGAAAATCCCCCAGTTCGGGTTACACTGAGGGAGCACCCTAACCAGCACGTCTTTCGGACTGTGGGAGGAAACCGGAGCGCTCGGAGGAAACCCACACAGGCACGGGGGGAGAACGTGCAGACTCCGCACAGACAGTGACCCGAGGCCGGGAATCGAACCCGGGTCCCTGGCGCTGAGAGGCAGCACTGTTAACCCACTGTGCCGCCATAAGTATACTCTTAAATAAGTATGATATAGAGATGTTGGACTGGGGTTGACGCAGTGAGAAGTCTCACAATACCAGGTTAAAGGGTTATTTGGAATCACGAGCTTTCGGAGCGCTGCCCCTTCATCAGGTGAGTGGAGAGTTGGGTTTCACAAACACGGCAGATATAGACACAGGCACAATTGCAAGATAATGGTTGGAATGCGAGTCTTTACAGGTAATCAAGTCTTTGCAGGTACAGACAGTGACCCGAGCCCGGGAATCGAACCCAGGTCCCCTGGTGCTGTGAGGCAGCAGTGCTAACCCGCTGTGCCACTCTTTCCTCCCACAGTCCGAAAGATGTGCTTTTTCGACAGGTGGCTGCGAAATTTGGTGGATCTTTGACTCGGTTTTCTTGAGCTCAATGAATCGAATTGTGAGTTTTCTCTGACTCTGGTGGCTGCCGGTAACAAAATCAAATTGTTCTGTCATCTGTGCAGTGATCCAATGGAGCAAATTTAAACTGAATTCCAATTTCAGGCGCTGGAGTGTGGCGACCAGGAGATCTTGACAGTAACTTCATCGGTGGCACAGTGGGTTAGCACTGCTGCCTCACAGCGCCAGGGACCCGGGTTCGATTCCCGGCTTGGGTCACTGTCTGTGTGGGGTCTACACATTCTCCCCGTGTCTGCGTGGTTTTCCTCCGGGTGCTCCGGTTACCTCCCATACTCCAAAGATGTGCGGGTTAGATGGATTGGCCATGCTAAATTGCCCCTTAGTGTCCAAAGATGTGCGGGTTAGGTGGATTGGCCAAGCTAAATTGCCCCTTAGTGTCCAAAGATGTGTAGGTTAGAGGGATTAGCCATGCTAAATTGCCCCCTTAGTGTCCAAAGATGTGTAGGTCAGAGGAATTAGCCATGCTAAATTGCCCCTTAGTGTCCAAAGATGTGCAGGTTAGGTGGATTGGCCATGCTAAATTGTCCCTTAGTGTCCAAAGATGTGCAGGTTAGGTGGATTAGCCATGCTAAATTGTCCCTTAGTGTCCAAAGATGTGTAGGTTAGAGGAATTAGCCATGCTAAATTGCCCCTTAGTGTCCAAAGATGTGCAGGTTAGGTGGATTGGCCGTGCTAAATTGCCCCTTAGTGTCCAAAGATGTGTAGGTTAGAGGGATTAGCGAGGGTGGATGTGTGGGGATAGGGCCCAGGTGGGATTGTTATCGGTGCAGATCTGATGGGCCGAATGGCCTCCTCCTGCACTGTAGGGATTCTGTGAACGCATTAATGCCTTGCACAGAAATGTCATTGTGCACTCATCTTCCGTCTGTGCAGACGTAACACGATGCAGTGTGCGCCATGAAGATAATAAGTATCAGCCATCACCTCTCTTCCCCTTCTTCCACATCGCAGTATCTGGGAAACATCAGATATGTGTTTAACTCCATTGCATTGCTTGTGATGGGGGCGGCACAGCGGGTTAGCGCCGCTGCCTCACGGCGCCAGGGTCCCGGGTTCGATTCCCGGCTCGGGTCACTGTCTGTGTGGAGTCTGCACGTTCTCCCCCCCGTGTCTGCGTGGGTTTCCTCCGGGTGCTCCGGTTTCCTCCCACAGTCTGAAAGATGTGCTGGTTCGGGTGCATTGACCCAAACAGGCGCCGGAGTGTGTGGCGACGAGGGGAATTTCAGAGTAACTTCATTGCAGTGTTAATGTAAGCCTTACTTGTGACTAATAAATAAACTTTACTTTACTTGACACTGATGGACATGCTGTTGGAGACCAGCAAGTCTGGAAACAGGAGCGGAAAGGTCATGGCAAGTCAAGTAGGGCTGATGTAAAGTGAAGAGGTCATGGAAAGAACATGCGGACGGTACTGTTCCCGACAATATAATTTTTCTTCAGTTGCACAAAGTAAACTGCAACGTGATATGTGCTTGGATGTTGTTGACTACAGGTGAGTCTGCCTCAATGGGACAAAGAGGAAAGAGCCTCCGGGGCAAGGTGAGTGGTAGACACGCCTGCAAGTCAGGAATTCAAGGTGAGAGAAACCATAGAATCCCGACAGTGCAGAAGGAGGCCATTCGGCCCATCGAGCCTGCACCGACCACAATCCCACCCTGGCCCTATCTCCGAAACCCCACATAAGGGCGGCACGGTAGCACAGTGGGTTAGCACTGCTGCTTCACAGCTCCAGGGACCTGGGTTCGATTCCCGGCTTGGGTCACTGTCTGTGTGGAGTTTGCACATTCTCCTCGTGTCTGCGTGGGTTTCCTCCGGGTGCTCCGGTTTCCTCCCACAGTCCAAAGATGTGCGGGTTAGGTTGATTGGCCATGCTAAAATTGTCCCTTAGTGTCTTGAGATGGGTAGGTTAGAGGGATTAGTGGGTAAAATATGTGGGGGTAGGGCCTGGGTGGGATTGTGGTCGGTGCAGACTCGATGGGCCAAATGGCCTCTTTCTACACTGTAGGGTTTCTATGATTCTATGATAATTACCCTCTCGCATACACATCCCGGGACACTAAGGGTCAATTTAGCACGGCCAATCCACCTAACCTACACATCTTTGGACTGTGGGAGGAAACCGGAGCACCCGGAGGGAGAATGTGCAGACTCCGCACAGACAGTGACCCGAGCCGGGAATTGAACTTGGGTCCCTGGCGTTGTAAGGCAGCAGTGCTAACCCACTGTGCCACCGTGATGTTATGATTACACAGCTCTATTTGTGGGTTTGGAAGGTGCTGTCTAAGGATCCGTGAATTGCGGCAGTGCATCTTGTAGATGGTACACACGGCTGCTACTGAGCGTCGGTGGGTGGAGGGAATTCCAGGATTTTGATTTGATTTGATTTATTATTGTCACATGTATTAACTTATAGTGCAAAGTATTGTTTCTTGCATGCTATATTGACAAAGCATACCGTTCATAGAGAAGGAAAGGAGAGAGTGCAGAATGTAGCGTTACAGTCACAGCTAGGGTGCAGAGAAAGATCAACTTAATATATTTGATTTGATTTATTATTGTCACATGTATTGGGATACAGTGAAAAGCATTGTTTCTTGCGCACCATACAGACAAAGCATACAGTTCATAGAGAAGGAAAGGAGAGGGTGCAGAATGTAGTGTTACAGTCATAGCTAGGGTGTAGAGGAAGATCAACTTAATGCGAGGTAGGTCCATTCAAAAGTCTGACAGCAGCAGGGAAGAAGCTGTTCTTGAGTCAGTCGGTACGTGACCTCAGACCTTTGTATCTTTTTCCCCGGCGGAAGAAGGTGGAAGAGAGAATGTCCGGTGTTGCCTGAGGTTCTTGATTATGCTGGCTGCTTTTCCCCGAGGCAGCGGGAAGTGTAGACAGAGTCAATGGATGGAAGGTTGGGTTTGGGCTGTGATGGTTTGTGTGATGGATTGGGCTACATTCAGGACCCGTTGCAGTTTCTTGCGACACTGCATTGGGCCGTGCTAAATTCTCCCTCAGTGTAACCCGAACAGGCGCCGCAGTGTGTGGGCGACTCGGGGGATTTTCACAGTAACTTCATTGCGGTGTTATAATGTAAGGTGACAAGAATAAGTAAAATAAATCAACCGTGTGCAAGCAGTTTTTGAGGAATGTCTGACGATAAGCAAAGGCATATAGTTTCTACCACAAATAATGTGAAGGTAAACAAAATTCACCTAAGCGTGAGATAATCAGCCAGACATTGTGAAACTCCGCATACTAACATTAGGAATGTAAATACGCTGAGTAATCCATTCCTGTACCAAAGGATCCTGTGCTGGCTTGCTGTAAAGAGTGCATTTAGTTTGCTTATCCATACAAGAAGGGTTCTGAAGACTGTGGAGGAACAGAGAGATCTTGGGGTCCATATCATAAGAACATAGGAAATAGGAGCAGGAGTAGGCCATCTGGCCCTTCGAGCCTGCCCCGTCATTCAACAAGATCATGGCTGATCTGAAGCGAATCAGTTCCACTTACCCGCCTGCTCCCCAGGTCCCTAAAGGTTGCCACTCAAGTGGATAGAGCTGTGAAGAAGGCCTATAGTGTGTTAGCTTTTATTAACAGGGGGTTGGAGTTTAAGAGCCGTGGGGTTATGCTGCAACTGTACAGGACCTTGGTGAGACCACATTTGGAATATTGTGTGCAGTTCTGGTCACCTCACTATAAGGAGGATGTGGAAGCGCTGGAAAGAGTGCAGAGGAGATTTACCAGGATGCTGCCTGGTTTGGAGGGTAGGTCTTATGAGGAAAGGTTGAGGGAGCTGGGGCTGTTCTCTCTGGAGCGGAGGAGGCTGAGGGGAGACTTAATAGAGGTTTATAAAATGATGAAGGGGATAGATAGAGTGAACGTTCAAAGACTATTTCCTCGGGTGGATGGAGCTATTACAAGGGAGCATAACTATAGGGTTCGTGGTGGGAGATACAGGAAGGATATCAGAGGTAGGTTCTTTACGCAGAGAGTGGTTGGGGTGTGGAATGGACTGCCTGCAGTGATAGTGGAGTCAGACACTTTAGGAACATTTAAGCGGTTATTGGACAGGCACATGGAGCACACCAGGATGATAGGGAGTGGGATAGCTTGATCTTGGTTTCAGATAAAGCTCGGCACAACATCGTGGGCCGAAGGGCCTGTTCTGTGCTGTACTGTTCTATGTTCTATGTTCTAAGAAGGCAACTTTTCTGAACAGTTTAATTTAAAGAATTTTGGGGTTTGATTTTCATTGGGTATAAATTCCCACATAGAAACTCAGAATCCCTACAGTGCAGATGGAGGCCATTCGGCCCATTGAGTCCGCACCGACCACAATCCCACCCACACCCTATCGCCGTAACACCATGCGTTTTTTGACTTGATTTATTATTGTCACACGTGTGGGTAGACAGTGAAAAGTATTGTTTCTTGCGCGCTGTACAGACAAAGCATACCGTTCATAGAGAAAGAAATGAGAGAGTGCAGAATGTAGTGTTGCAGTCATAGCTTAATGAGATTGTCAACTTAATTTGAGGTAGGTCCATTCAAAAGTCTGACGGCAGCAGGGAAGAAGCTGCTCTTGAGTCGGTTGGTACGTGGCCTCAGACTTTTGTATCTTTTTCCCATCGGAAGAGGGAATGTCCGGGGTGCATGCGGTCCTTAATTATGCCGGCTGCTTTTCCCGAGGCAGCGGGAAGTGTAGACAGAGTCAATGGATGGGAGGCTGGTTTGCCTGATGGATTGGGCTACATTCACGACCTTTTGTAGTTCCTTGCGGTCTTGGGCAGAGCAGGAGCCCCATACCAAGCTGTGATACAACCAGAAAGAATGCTTTCTATGGTGCATCTGTAAAAGTTGGTGAGAGTCGTAGTTGACATGCCAAATTTCCTTAGTCTCCTGAGAAAGTAGAGGCGTTGGTGGGGCTTTCTTAACTATAGTGTCGGCGTGGGGGGAACCAGGACAGGTTGTTGGTGATCTGGACACCTAAAAACTTGAAGGTTTCAACCATTTCTACTTTGTCCCCTTTGATGTGTACAGTTTTGGTCTCCTTATTTAAGAAGGGATATACTGGCACTGGAGGGGGTGCAGAGGAGATTCACTAGGTTGAGTCCAGGGTTGGCTTATGAGGAGAGATTGAGTAGACTGGGGCTATACTCATTGGAATTCAGAAGAATGAGGGGAGATCTTATAGAAACATATAAGATTATGAAGGGAATAGATAAGATAGAAGCAGGGAAGTTGTTTCCACTGGCGGGTGAAACTAGAACTAGGGCGCATGGCCTCAAAATAAGGGGGAGCAGATTTAGGACTGAGTTGAGGAGGAACTTCTTCACACAAAGGGTTGTGAATCTGTGGAATTCCCTGCCCGATGAAGCAGTTGAGGCTACCTCATTGAATGTTTTTAAGGCAAGGATAGATAGATTTTTGAACAGTAAAGGAATTAAGGGTTATGGTGAGCGGGCGGGTAAGTGGAGCTGAGTCCACGAAAAGATCAGCCATGATCTTATTGAATGGCGGAGCAGGCTCGAGGGGCCAGATGGCCTACTCCTGCTCCTAGTTCTTATGTTCTAATGTAGACAGGGGCATGTTCTCCACTCCGCTTCCTGAAGCCAGGCTTGTAAATAAAGGGATTTTGGTGAAGGGGCTTCTGCCTCCGAGGACTTGTCACAGATTCCGTGACGGGCGTGGTGGTAGAATTCCGGCGAGTGTCTCATCTCCTCCTGTGGTTTGAAGCGAGGTTCCTGTCTCACCTTCGTTCCGCCATTTGAAACCGCACTGAAATGTTTTCCTTCAAGTTTGTAAAGTCCAAACCTCTTCAGTCCCTCCGACTGAAGTGAAAGGTGAAACCAGCCTCCCATCCATTGACTCTGTCTACACTTCCCGCTGCCTCGGGGAAAAGCAGCCAGCATAATCGAGGACCCCCATGCACCCCCGGACATTCTCTCTTCCACCTTCTTCCGTCAGGAAAAAGATACAAAAGTCTGAGGTCACGTACCGACCGACTCAAGAACAGCTTCTTCCCTGCTGCTGTCAGACTTTTGAATGGACCTACCTCGCATTAAGTTGATCTTTCTCTACACCCTAGCTATGACTGTAACACTACATTCTGCACTCTCTCCTTTCCTTCTCTATGAACGGTATGCTTTGTCTGTATAGCGCGCAAGAAACAATACTTTTCACTGTATGCTAATCCATGTGACAATAATAAATCAAATCAAATACATTAAGTGGATCTGTCAGACTTTTGAATGGACCGACCTCACATTATGTTGATCTTTGGCGATGGCATTGTGGCGCAGTGGGTTAGCACTGCTGCCTCACAGCGCCAGGGACCCGGGTTCGATTCCCGGCCTCAGGTCACATAAGAACATAAGAAATAGGAGCAGGAGTAGGCCATCTAGCCCCTCGAGCCTGCCCCGCCATTCAATAAGATCATGGCTGATCTGAAGTGGATCAGTTCCACTTACCCGCCTGATCCCCATGACCCCTAATTCCCTCACCGATCAGGAATCCATCTATCCGTGATTTCAACATATTCAACGAGGTAGCCTCCACCACTTCAGTGGGCAGAGAATTCCAGAGATTCACCACCCTCCGAGAGAAGAAGTTCCTCCTCAACTCTGTCCTAAACTGACCCCCCTTTATTTTGAGGCTGTGCCCTCCAGTTCTAGTTTCCTTTCTAAGTGGAAAGAATCTCTCCATCTCTACCCTATCCAGCCCCTTCATTATCTTATAGGTCTCTATAAGATCCCCCCTCAGCCTTCTAAATTCCAACGAATACAAACCCAATCTGCTCAGTCTCTCCTCATAATCAACACCCCTCATCTCTGGTATCAACCTGGTGAACCTTCTCTGCACCCCCTCCAAGGCCAATATATCCTTCCGCAAATAAGGGGACCAATACTGCACACAGTATTCCAGCTGCGGCCTCACCAATGCCCTGTACAGATGCAGCAAGACATCTCTGCTTTTATATTCTATCCCCCTTGCGATATAGGCCAACATCCCATTTGCCTTCTTGATCACCTGTTGCACCTGCAGACTGGGTTTTTGCGTCTCATGCACAAGTACCCCCAGGGTCCCTTTGCACGGTCGCATGTTGTAATTTTTTTCCATTTAGATAATAATCCAATTTGCTATTATTTCTTCCAAAGTGAATAACCTCGCATTTGTCAACGTTATACTCCATCTGCCAGATCCTCGCCCACTCACTCAGCCTGTCCAAATCTCTCTGCAGACCTTCTACGCCTCCACATGATTCACTGTCTGTGCGGAGTCAGCACGTTCTCCCTGTGTCTGCGTGGGTTTCCTCCGGGTGCTCCGGTTTCCTCCCACAGTCCAACGGTGTGCGTGTCAGGTGGATTGGTCATGCTAAATTGTTCCTTAGTGTCAGGGGGATTAGCTAAGGTTATGGGGATAGGGCCTGGGTGGGATTGTGGTCGGTGCAGACTCGAGGGGCCAAATGGCCTCCTTCTGCACTGTAGGGATTCTATGAAATTTCTCTACACCCTAGCTATGACTGTAACACTACATTCTGCACTCTCTCCTTTCCTTCTCTATGAACGTGATGTGGAGTTGCCGCCGTTGGACTTGGGTTGGCACAGTAAATAGTCTCAGAACACCAGGTTAAAGTCCAACAGATTTATTTGGTAGTACAAGCTTTCGGAGCGCTGCTCCTTCATCAGGTGAAGGAGCGGTGCTCCGAAAGCTTGTGCTGCCGAATAAACCTGTTGGAATTTAACCTGGTGTTGTGAGACTGCTTACTGTTCTCTATGAACGGTATGCTTTGTCTGTATAGCGGGCAAGAAACAATACTTTTCACTGTATACCAATACATGTGACAATAATAAATCAAACTACAAAAGGTCGCGAATGTAGCCCAGTCCATCACGCAAACCAGCCTCCCATCCATTGACTCTGTCTACACTTCCCGCTGCCTCGGGAAAAGCAGCCAGCATAATCAAGGACCCCACGCACCTCGGACATTCTCTCTTCCACCTACTTCCGTCAGGAAAAAGATGCAAAGGTCTGAGGTCACGTACCGACCGACTCAAGAACAGCTTCTTCCCTGCTGACGTCAGACTTTTGAATGGACCTACCTTGCATTAAGTTGATCTTTCTCTACACCCGAGCTATGACTGTAACACTACATTCTGCACTCTCTCCTTTCCTTCTCTATGAATGGTATGCTTTGTCTGTATAGCGCGCAAGAAACAATACTTTTCACTGTATGTTAATACATGTGGCAATAATAAATCAAATCAAAAATCAAAACAAATCAAATCAAGTTCTCGGACATTTGGAAGCAGCTTGATAATCTGCTCTGCTCCACCCAGCACTTGAATAGTTCAGGATCACCGTGCTCAAGGTACAGTTTGTTTGGAGTTGTTGTACAACTACATAATGATGTCACCTGAGTTGTTTCGATCATTGGCTGCCACACTTCCCCTGAGCTGTGTGTTAAATCAGCCTTTCCTGCCCTGGGAGTGACACCCTAACTACCGCACAGTCTGGGTACAACAATGAAACGGCAACATTAAGCTGTGACAGTATGGCTCAGAAATGTAGTAACGGCCTCTTAAAGTATATTTATTATTAAAACAAAGACCAAAGAAAATTACAGCACAGGAACAGGCCCTTCGGCCCTCCAAGCCTGCACCGACCATGCTGCCCGGCTGAACTAAAACCCCTTCCGGGGACCATATCCCTCTATTCCCATCCTATTCAAAGTTTGTGAAGCTTATTTATTAGTCACAAGTAAGGCTTACGCTTGACGCTGCAATGAAGTTACTGTGAAATTCTCCGGCGCCTGTTCGGGTCAACGCACCCGAACCAGCACGTCTTTCCGAGTGTGGGAGGAAACCGGAGCACCCGGAGGAAACCCACGCAGACACGGGGGGGAGAATGTGCAGACTCTGCACAGGCAGTGACCCCAAGCCGGGAATCAAACCTGGGCCCCTGGCGCTGTGGGGCAGCAGTGCTAACCCCCACTGTGCCACCGTGCCGCCCACATCTACAAGAACGCAAGTCAGGAGTGCGGTGGGATGCCATTCACCTGCTCCAACAACGCTCAAGAAGCTCGACACCATCCAGGACAAAACAGCCCTGGCGCTGCCAGGCATGATGTGGAGATGCCGGCGTTGGACTGGGGTAAACACAGTAAGAAGTTTAACAACACCAGGTTAAAGTCCAACAGGTTTATTTGGTAGCAAAAGCCACACAAGCTTTCGAGGCTCAGTGCTAACCCATTGTGCCACCCACCACAAGTCTGTGAGGGCTGTTACTGACGGTCTGAACATGGCTGCACTATTTTGCAGAAACTGATAGCCAAGTTCCGCACACACGAGGACGGCCTCAACCGGGATATTGGGTTCATGTCACACTATTTGTAACCCCCACAGTTGCGTGGACCTGCAGAGTTTCACTGGCTGTCTTGTCTGGAGACAATACACATCTTTTTAGCCCGTCTTGATGCTCTCTCCACTCACATTGTTTTGTTTCTTAAAGACTTGATTAGTTGTAAGTATTCGCATTCCAACCATTATTCATGTAAATTGAGTCTGTGTCTTTATAAGCTCTGTTTGTGAACAGAATTCCCACTCACCTGAAGAAGGGGCTTAGAGCTCCGAAAGCTTGTGTGGCTTTTGCTACCAAATAAACCTGTTGGACTTTAACCTGGTGTTGTTAAACTTCTTACTGTGCACTATTTAGCACAGCTAATTTATAAATTAGTTCATTGGCATGCTAAAATATTGCAGATCCGCACGTTTTTCGCTGGTAACCAGGATTTTGGCTGGAAGGTGACCAAGATTTCATGACTGAACATGGGAGCTACGATGAGGAATATTACACATCTTCTCACCCACTCTAAAACCTCTTGTCTTAAACAGAGAACCTTCACTTTCTCAACTGCAAAGACAAAGGACCAGCCAAGTCAACTTGAAACATTACTGTGTTATTTGGCTGAAGCCACTCCGATTACGGCAGTGCGATATTCCACAAGCAGTCGCTTGCGCAACAACCCCCAACTTGGGGAGTCTGCACGTTCTCCCCGTTTCTGCGTGGGTTTCCTCCGGGTGCTCCGGTTTCCTCCCACACTCCAAAGATGTGTGGGTTAGGGGGATTGGTCATGCACAATTATACCTTGTGAGATTTTTACTCCAGATCTACTTGTGTTTATCGATGGTCAGTTTAAAGATAGTGGCATCAGGCGGTTTTTGAACACGAGCAACAAAAATTTATCAGAACTCTTCAAGCTAATTATGTTGCAGTGTTCGAGCTTTAATAGCACAGAAATAGGTCCCTCGGCCCAGTGGGTCCACGCCAGTGTTTCTAGTCCACCCAAGCTTCCTCTCACACTAATTTATCTCAGCCTATCAGCATATCCCTCATATGCTTATCGACTAACTTCCCTTCAACGTATCTCTGCACTCGCCTCAGCTTCTCCTTGTGGTAGCGAGTTCCACATTCTCACCACTCCCCCGGGAGAAGAAGTTTCTCCTGAATTAACTGCTGGATTTATTTATGACCTGTTTGGGGGGAGGAATGGAGGCATGGATTTTTTTCTAAATGGGAAAATGCTGAGGAAATCAGAAGCACAAAGGGACTTGGGAGTCATTGTTCAAGATTCTCTTCAGGTTAATGTGCAGGTTCAGTCGGCAGTTAGGAAGGCAAATGCAATGTTAGCATTCATGTCGAGAGGGCTAGAATACAAGAGCAGGGATGTACTTCTGAGGCTGTGTAAGGCTCTGGTCAGACCCCATTTGGAGTATTGTGAGCAGTTTTGGGCCCCGTATCTAAGGAATGATGTGCCGGCCTTGGAAAGGGTCCAGAGGAGGTTCACAAGAATGATCCCTGGAATGAAGAGCTTGTCGTATGAGGAATGGTTGAGGACTCTGGGTCTGTACTCATTGGAGTTTAGAAGGATGAGGGGGGATCTTATTGAAACGTACGGGATAGTGCGAGGCCTGGATAGAGTGGACGTGGAGAGGATGTTTCCACTAGGAGGAAAAACTAGAACCAGAGGGCACAACCTCAGGCTGAAGGGACGATCCTTTAAAACAGAGTTGAGGAGGAATTTCTTCAGCCAGAGAGTGGTGAATCTGTGGAACTCTTTGCCGCAGAAGGCTGTGGAGGCCGGGTCATTGAGTGTCTTTAAGACAGAGATAGATAGGTTCTTGATTAATAAGGGGATCAGGGGTTATGGGGAGAAGGCAGGAGAATGGGGATGAGAAAAATATCAGCCATGATTGAATGGCGGAGCAGACTCGATGGGCCGAGTGGCCTAATTCTGCGCCTATGTCTTATGGTCTTTATATACAACGGGTGACACGGTGGCACAGTGTGTTAGCACTGCTGACTCACAGCAGCAGGGACCCGGGTTCGATTCCCGGCTTGAGTCACTGTCTGTGTGGAGTCTGCACGTTCTCCCCCCGTGTCTGCGTGGGTTTCCTCCGGGTGCTCCGGTTTCCTCCCACAGTCTGAAAGACGTGCTGGTTAGGTGCATTGGCCAAGCTAAATTGCATGGTTATGGAGCGACACAGTCGTGGTTAGCATTACTGCCTCACACCGGCAGGGACCCGGGGTCGATTCCTCGAGTTAGACTCTCTGGCCATAGTTTTAGCGGCATTCTCCTTTGGCCTCAGGTGGGATCGTACCAACCTCAGGCGGACATGCCGGTAGAATTCTGCCCTCTGTGTGGAGTTCGCACGTTCTCCCTGTATCTGTGTGGATTTTCTCCGGTTTCCCCCCTACAGTCCAAAGATGTGCGGGTTAGGTGGATTGGCCGTGCTAAATTGCCCCTTAGTGTCAGGGGGATTAGCAGGACAAATACGTGGGGTTAGGGTGAGAGGGCCTGGGTGGGATTGTTGTCAGTGCAGACTCAATGGGCCGAATGGTCTCCTTTTGCACTGTTGATTCTATGATTCAATGCACCCTAACCAGCACGTCTTTCAGACTGTGGGAGGAAACCGGAGCACCCGGAGGAAACCCACGCAGATACAGGGAGAATGTGCAAACTCCACACAGACAGTGACCCAAGCCGGGAATTGAACCCGGGTCCCTGGCGCTGTGAAGCAGCAGTGCTAATCACTGTGCCACCCATATTATCCAGTGAAGTGGGTACGAAGTTAATTTGTAATAGAATCCCGACCGTACAGAAGGAGGCAATTCGGCCCACCGAGACTGCCCTGACCACAATCCCACTCAGGCCCTATGCCCGTAACCCCACATATTTACCCTAGCTAATCCCCCTAACTCTAGGGTCAATTTAGCACGGCCAATCCACCTAACCCACACATCTTTGGACACTAAGGGGCAATTTAACACGGCCAATCCCCCGAACCTGCGCATCTTTGGACACTAAGGGGCAATTTAGCATGGCCAATCCACCTGATGAGCACATCTTTGTGACTGTGGGAGGAAACTGGAGCACCCGGAGGAAACCCACGCAGACACGGGTAGAATGTGCAGACTCCGCACAGACAGTGACCCGAGCCGGGAATCGAACCCGGGTCCCTGGCGCTGTGAGGCCACAGTGCTAACCATTGTGCCGCCGTGTCGCCCTAATAGAGAAGTAGGGAAGGGATATACAACGAGCGACTGAACTGATGCCAACATTTCCCCACATGTGGGTTAGATTAAAATAATGCTCCGACACCCTGGTTTTCGGTCGGGGCAGAGTTCCGAGATACCTTCCCCAAGTGGCCATCCGTCAAGGAAAATATGTGTTAGTCGGCAGTTCCACTGCAGGGAGCATGTCCAGCTGTGTTTCATTCAGTTCCCATATGTGCAGTTTGTGGCAAGAACTGTGTCCACATTCTTTTTATGGCAGGGCTTTATATTGTTATCTTTGGCAGTTGGTATTCTCCTGTTCCATGTTGGATATTTTCAGCACAGTTGCTAATTTTAAACAGCCAGTTCTCAGAGCACACAGCAGGAACAACACTGAAATTGGCAGCATTATCTCCTGACCGGGGAAATCCCACTCCTGACATTGAGTTTGGGGCGGCACGGTGGCACAGTGGGTTAGCGCTGCTGCCTCACAGCGCCAAGGACCTGGGTTCGATTCCTGGCTTGGGTCACTGTCTGTGTGGAGTCTGCACGTTCTCCCCGCCGTGTCTGCGTGGGTTTCCTCCGGGTGCTCCGGTTTCCTCCCACACTCCAAAGATGTGTAGGTTAGGTGGATTTGCCATGCGAAATTGCCCCTTAGTGTCCAAAGATGTGCGGGTTCGGTGGATTGGCCATGCGAAATTGCCCCTTAGTGTCGGGGGGACTAGCTAGGGTAAGTGCATGGGGTTAAGGGAATAGGGCCTGGGTGGGATTGTGGTCGGTGGAGATTCGATGGGCCGAATGGCTTCCTTCTGTACTGTAGGGATTCTATGAAAACGAAAAGGTCAAGCAGGGTTTCCGCCCCTGAGTCATTCAGTGACATTTTAAAATTTATTTTTACTCCGATGGGGCACATTGGTTCGCACTGCTGCCTCACAGCGCCAGGGACCCGGGTTCAATTCCCGGCAGGGTGGCACAGTGGGTTAGCACTGCTGCCTCACAGCGCCAGGGACCCGGGTTCGATTCCCGGCTCGGGTCACTGTCTGTGCGGAGTCTGCACGTTCTCCCCCCGTGTCTGCGTGGGTTTCCTCCGGGTGCTCCGGTTTCCTCCCACAGTCCGAAAGACGTGCTGGTTAGGGTGCATTGACCCGAACAGGCGCCGGAGTGTGGCATCTGGGGGATTTTAACAGTAACTTCATTGCAGCGTTAATGTAAGTCTTACCTGTGACTAATAAATAAACTTTACTTTGGAAAGTTACAAAGCCCAATGAGCTGAGCAGGTTGGGAAGACCCGAATCCATCACCTCACTTGCTCCAAACACCAAATACAAATCGAATCCAGTTCATTTTCCCGCATGAGAGAGACATACATAGAATCATCGAATCCTTACTTGAGAAAGGATAAACTGGCACTGGAGGGGGTGCAGAGGAGATTCACTAGGTTGATTCCGGAGTTAAGCGGGTTGGCTTATGAGGAGAGACTGAGTAGACTGGGGCTATACTCATTGGAATTCAGAAGAATGAGGGGAGATCTTATAGAAACATATAAGATTATGAAGGGAATAGATAAGATAGAAGCAGGGAAGTTGTTTCCACTGGCGGGTGAAACTAGAACTAGGGGGCATAGCCTCAAAATAAGGGGGAGCAGATTTAGGATTGAGTTGAGGAGGAACTTCTTCACACAAAGGGTTGTGAATCTGTGGAATTCCCTGCCCAGTGAAGCAGTTGAGGCTACCTCATTGAATGTTTTTAAGGCAAGGATAGGTAGATTTTTGAACAGTAAAGGAATTAAAGGTTATGGTGAGCGGGCGGGTAAGTGGAGTTGAGTCCATGAAAAGATGATCTTATTGAATGGCGGAGCAGGCTTGAGGGACAGATGGTCTACTCCTGGTTCCTAGTTCTTATCCTACAGTGCAGAAGGAGGCCATTCGGCCCATCGAGCCTACACCGACCACAATCCCACCCAGACCCCTATCCCCCGCATCCCCACTCCTGGCGCTGTGAGGCAGCAGTGCTCAGCACTGTGCCACCATGCAAGATGAGAATTTTACAGTTGAGTATAATCATTGAGCAAAGTCCAAAGACGTGCTGGTTAGGGTGCATTGGGCCGTGCTAAACTCTCCCTCAGTGTAACCCGATCAGGCGCCGGAGTGTAGGCGACCAGGGGA
Organism: Mustelus asterias; assembly: GCF_964213995.1. Taxonomy (NCBI): domain Eukaryota; kingdom Metazoa; phylum Chordata; class Chondrichthyes; order Carcharhiniformes; family Triakidae; genus Mustelus; species Mustelus asterias. The sequence continues at coordinate 1,829,578 of NC_135833.1, forward strand.
ATTTCACAGTAACTTCATTGCAGTGTTAATGTAAGCCTTACTTGTGACACTAATAAATAAACTTGAAGGCAGGAGGGCAGAAACTGGAAGGGAAAATAAAATTAGTTCACCAATGGCACCGTGGAAGTTCGCAAGCAACGCGATTTGCGCAGGTCGACATCCTGATTCAACAAGGTGTTGACATAAGAACATGTTCTTAGAAGAAATAGGAGCAGGAGTAGGCCATCTAGCCCCTCGAGCCTGCCCCGCCATTCAATAAGATCATGGCTGATCTGACGTGGATCAGTACCACTTACCCGCCTGATCCCCATAACCCTTAATTCCCTTACCGATCAGGAATCCATCCATCCGCGCTTTAAACATATTCAGCGAGGTAGCCTCCACCACCTCAGTGGGCAGAGAATTGACAGGAGAGCTCGGGTTATAAATCTTGCTGCAAAAATATCTTGGCAACTTAAATACTATCCTTCAGACATGAATGTGGAGTGGTGGAACTGTGCACCTTGTTGCTGCAGCCTGTTTTATTATGTACGCGGCAGCGGTTCCTGCAGTGAATCTCTCCTGATAAAGGGGATTCAAATACTGACTCCATAAACTGGGGGTCAATGATACAAGATGCAAAACATTGCAGCTGCTGTGAACCCGCTTGAGGTTTCTGTAGCAGCGTGTCAGCCTGTCCCCTGGGCCGGCACGGTGGCGCAGCGGGTTAGCGCTGCTGCCTCACAGCGCTAAGGGACCCGGGTTCGATTCCCGGCTCGGGTCACTTGTCTGTGCGGAGTCTGTGCAGAAGGAGGCCATTCGGCCCATCGAGCCTACACCGACCACAATCCCACCCAGACCCTATCCCCCGCATCCCCACTCCTGGCGCTGTGAGGCAGCAGTGCTCAGCACTGTGCCACCATGCAAGATGAGAATTTTACAGTTGAGTATAATCATTGAGCAAAGTCCAAAGACGTGCTGGTTAGGGTGCATTGGGCCGTGCTAAACTCTCCCTGAGTGTAACCCGATCAGGCGCCGGAGTGTAGGCGACCAGGGGAATTTCACAGTAACTTCATTGCAGTGTTAATGTAAGCCTTACTTGTGACACTAATAAATAAACTAAAACTTGTGAAGTAATCTAGAACCAGGGGTCACCGTTTAAAAATCAAGGGTCGTCCATTCGAGGTGAGGAGAAAGTTTTTCTCTCAGCGGTTCGTGAGTCTTTGGAAGTTTCTTCCTCAAAAGGCGGTGGAAGTCTTTACATTTTTTAAGGCCCGGCCAGATAGATTTTGTTTTAAGGTTTATTTATCAGTGTCATAAGCAGGCTTACATTAACACTGCAATGAAGTTACTGTGAAAGTCCCCCAGTCGCCACACTCCGGCGCCTGTTCGGGTTACACTGAGGGAGAATTTAACACCCTAACCAGCACGTCTTTCAGACCGTGGGAGAAAACCGGAGCATCTGGAGGAAACCCACGCAGACACAGTGAGAACGTGCAGTCTCCGCACAGACAGTGACCCAAGCCGGGAATCGAACCCGGGTCCCCGGCGCTGTGAGGACGGCACGGTAGCACAGCGGTTAACACAGCTGCCTCACAGCGCCAGGGACCTTGGTTCGATTCCCAGCTCGGGTCACTGTCTGTGTGGAGTCTACACGTTCTCCCCCCCCTGTGTCTGCGTGGGTTTCCCTCCGGGTGCTCCGGTTCCCTCCCACAGTCCGGAAGGCGTGCGGGTTAGGGGTGCATTGGCCGTGCTAAATTGACTCTTCGTGTCAGGAGAGCTAGCTAGTGTAAATGCATGGGGTTGCGGGGATAAGGGCCTGGGTGGGATTGTGGTCGGTGCAGGCTCGATGGGCCGAATGGCCTCCTTCTGCACTGTCGGATTCTATGATTCTAACCCACTGTGCCAATGTTGATGGGCAAGAGAGTGAAAGCTTGCCAGGGGGGTAGCTTGAAATGTGGAGATGAGGGTTACAGTCAGATCAACCCTGACCTTTCTGATGGCGAAGAAAACCCGAGGGGTGGAGTGGCCTACTCATAGAATACAATCCCTACGGTGCAGAAGGAGGCCATTCGGCCCACCGAGTCTGCACTGACCACAATCCCACCTGGGCCCTATCCCTGAAACCCCACATATTTACCCTGCTAATCCCTCTAAACCTACACATCCCGGGACACTAAAGGGCAATTTCGCATGGCCAATCCACCTAACCAGCACGAACTTTCGGACTGTGGGAGGAAACCGGAGCACCCGGAGGAAACCCACGCAGACACGGGGGAGAACGTGCAAACTACACACAGGCCCAAGCCGTGAATCGCACCCGGGTCCCTGGTGTCATGAGGCAGCAGTGCTGACCCACTGTGTCACCGTGCCGCCCTCCTGCTCCTAATATATCAATGTCCCACATAGTGGCAAAATATTGCATATTACCCCGGACAGGTGTTGCTTCTGCAATCAAAAGAATTCTTCAAATTACGAACCAGTCTTGCCAGTATCACAAGCCCTGCAAACTAGCGCAAAAAGGCTGCCTTAGGGCAGGACGTAAGATTGGAAAAACAGAGTGTTTCAATTTCTCCTCTGTTTTGACTATGAGGGTTGGTGAGTTTCACATGAACTCTCCTGTCTCTCGTTAATTTGTGTAAAACAGATCAGCGACAGTGACAAAACAGCAAAGGCATTAACCAACCCAGCTTGTTATAAATTCAGCTGGGTTCGGAAGGAAGTTCGGAATGAGGTTTTCCAGTTCAGTTAGTTGAACCCCGAGATCTGACGTGGGATATTCTTCACGGTCTCACAAGTCTTGTCATTGTGCAGTGGATGATGGATTCGCAACAGGACCGATTGCCTCAGAATCTATTCACCTCAGCACCATCCTGCCACCGTGCAGTCCCACCCCAACACAACCCATGACAAAAGCTTCTTGCCTACTGACCAGAGAGAGATCTTATGTCACTGTCCACTGATTCAAGTTACAGCCCTTTTAGACCATAAGATCATAAGACATAGAACGGTACAGCACAGAACAGGCCCTTCGGCCCACGATGTTGTGCCGAGCTTTGTCTGAAACCCAGATCAAGCATAGGAGCAGAATTAGGCCACTCGGCCCATCGAGTCTGCTCCGCCATTCAATCACGGCTGATATTTTTCTCATCCCCATTCTCCTGCCTTTTCCCCATAACCCCTGATCCCCTTATTAATCAAGAACCTATCTATCTCTGTCTTAAAGACACTCAATGACCCGGCCTCCACAGCCTTCTGCTGCAAAGAGTTCCACAGATTCACCACTCTCTGGCTGCAGAAATTCCGCCTCATCTCTGTTTTTAAGGAGCGTCCCTTTAGCCTGAGGTTCTGTCCTCTGGTTCTAGTTTTTCCCAGTAGGAGTTTTAACAACACCAGGTTAAAGTCCAACAGGTTTATTTGGCAGCAAATGCCATTAGCTTTTGGAGCGCTGCTCCTTCGTCAGATGGAGTGGATATCTGCTCCCAAACATGGCACACACAGACACAAAATCAATTGATTTTGGACAAGTTGGGCCGAAGGGCCTGTTTCCATGCTGTAAACCTCGATGACTCTGTGGCTCTATGACTCATGTGGGTTAGTGGCGCAAAGAGTAATGCATCTCACTATGGATCAGCAGATTCCAAGTTTGACTCCTGGCTGGTTCAACGCAAAATTATGGCCAGCACGGTGGCACAGTGGTTAGCACTGCTGCCTCACAGCTCCAGGGACCCGGGTTCGATTTCTGCCTCGGGTGACTGTCTGTGGGGAACCTGTTCTCCCCCGTGTCTGCGTGGGTTTCCTCCGGGTGCTCCGGTTTCCTCCCACAGTCCAAAGATGTGCAGGTTAGGTGGATTGGCCGTGCTAAATTGCCCCTTAGTGTCCAAAGATGTGCAGGTTAGGTGGATTGGCCATGCTAAATTGCCCCTTAGTGTCCAAAGATGTGCAGGTTAGGTGCATTGGCTGTGTTAAATTACTCCTTAATATCCAAAGGTGTGCAGGTTAGGTGGATTTGCCATGCCAAATTGCCCCTTTGTGTCCAAAGATGTGCGGGTTAGGTGGATTGGCCATGCTAAATTGACCCTTAGTGACCGAAGATGTACAGGTTAGGTGGATTGACCATGCTAAATTGCCCCTTAGTGTCCAAAGATGTGCGGGTTAGGTGGATTGGCCATGCTAAATTGCCCCTTAGTGTCCAAAGATGTGCAGGTTAGGGGGACTGGCCATACTAAATTGTCCCTTAGTGTCCAAAGACGTGGGGGTTAGGTGGATTGGCCATGCTAAATTGTCCCTTAGTGTCCAAAAATGTGCAAGTTAGGGGGACTGGCCATACTAAATTGTCCCTTAGTGTCCAAAGACGTGGGGGTTAGGTGGATTGACCATGCTAAATTGTCCCTTAGTGTCCAAAGATGCGGAGGTTAGGTGGATTGACCATGCTAAATTGTCCCTTAGTGTCCAAAGATGCGGAGGTTAGGTGGATTGACATGCTAAATTGCCCCTTAGTGTCCAAAGATGTGCAAGTTAGGTGGATTGGCCATGCTAAATTGCCTCATCGTGTCCCGGGATGTGTAGGTTAGAGGGGTTAGCAGGGTAAATGTGTGGGGATGGGTCCTGGAGTGGGATTGTTGACGGTGCGGTGCAGGTTCGATGGGCCGAATGGCCTCCTTCTGCACTGTGGAGTTTCCATGACTCCAGTGCCACTGGGGATAACATTAGGACAGCCTGAAATGTACTGAGTCATAAATGCCATTAACCATTGTTGGGGCACTCCAGTTCTCTTTACTTTCTCTCAAAGGGAAACTTTAATGTAAATATTACCGGTCCTTTATATATTCCACTAAACAATCTAATCCGTCTTCCCGGAGGGACTCGGCCTCACTCTGTTTACATGCACCTGCAACACTGAAAATCAACAGCAAGTTTCAGCACCCAGCGTCCATGATTTATTCCCACTTAAATGTTTTAATCCTCGGCGGTTTGAATGTTTGATTTTGGACTCAAGGCAGCGCAGTAAGTAAACAGAGATCAGATGATCCCTGGCCAAGAAAGTCAGCTGAGCTTCTCCTTGCAGACCTCACAGCGTGCGATTTGTAAAGTAGCCAGGCCCGAATTCAGGCAACAGGAACAGCGCGCCTCCTTGCAGAGGCTGCAGAGAAGGCGCATGGGAAGAGAGAGAGAGAGAGAGAGAGACGTAAAGGTACAGCGCGAATATTCATTCATTGTTAATTCCGCAATCCCAAAACCTCTGCCGCCCTCCAACCCTGGACAGGGGTGGCATGGTGATTTGATTTGATTTACTGTCACATGTACAGTGAAAAGTATTGTCTATTGCGCACTATACAAAGCATACTGTTCATAGAGAAGGAAACGAGTGTAGAATGCAGTGTTACAGTCATAGCTAGCGTGACCTGCCATGAGGGAGTCACATGGATTAACATACAGTGAAAAGTATTGTTTCTTGCACGCTATACAGACAAAGCATACTGTTCATAGAGAAGGAAAGGAGAGGGTGCAGAATGTAGTGTTACAGTCACAGCTAGGGTGTAGAGAAAGATCAACTTAATGCGAGGTAGGTCCATTCAAAAGTCTTGACAGCAGCAGGGAAGAAGCTGTTCTTGAATTGGTTGGGACGTGACCTCAGACTTTTGTTATCTTTTTCTCGACGGAAGAAGGTGGAAGAGAGAATGTCCGGGGTGCGTGGGGGGCCTTAATTATGCTGGCTGCTTTTCCCCGAGGCAGCGGGAAGTGTAGACAGAGTCAATGGATGGGAGGCTGGTTTGCGTGATGGATTGGGCTACATTCACGACCTTTTGTAGTTCCTTGCGGTCTTGGGCAGAGCAGGAGCCCCATACCAAGCTGTGATACAATCAGAAAGAATGCTTTCTATGACACGGTGGCACAGTGGGTTAGCACTGCTGCCTCACAGCGCCAGGGACCCGGGTTCGATTCTCGGCTTGGGTCACTGTCCGCGTGGAGTCTGCATGTTCTCCCCCCGTGTCTGCGTGGGTTTCCTCCGGGTGCTCCGGTTTCCTCCCAGAGTTCGAAAGACGTGCTGGTTAGGGTGCATTGGCTGTGCGAAATTCTCCCTCAGTGTAACCCGAACAGGCGCCGGAGTGTGGGCGACTAAGAGATTTTCACAGTAACTTCATTGCGGTGTTAATGTAAGCCTACTTTCTCTAATGTAAGCTTCTTTCTCTACACCCGAGCTATGACTGTAACACTACATTCTGCAGCCTCTCCTTTCCTTCTCTATGAACGGTATGCTTTGTCCGTATCGCGCGCAAGAAACAATACTTTTCACTGTATACTAATACATGTGACAATAATAAATCAAATCAAATTAATTCCAGATATTTTTTATTGAATTCAAATTCCACCATCTGCCGTGGTGGGATTCGAACCCGGGTCCCCCAGAATATTAGCTGAGTTTCTGAATTAATGATCTTGCGATGATACCACTAGGCCATCACCTCACTAAATTCTTGAGCTGAACACCGGAATACTGTGAATGTCCATTAACCCAGCACGAGCGAAGATTTAAAACAACACAACATCTTGCTGGGTGAACATCATGTTTGTTTTCCTTCCTCCTTGGATGAAAGTCAAAGTTGCTTTACAAGGGAAAGTGGCTATGCAAAACCTTGTTCTTTCACCCTTCTCCATTACCTGTTAATCTGAATCATGGAATCCCCAGTGTGCAGACGCAGGCCATTCGGCCCATTGAGCCCGCACCGACAACAATCTCACTCAGGTCTAACCCCACGTATTTTCCCTGCTAATCCCCCTGACACGAAAGGGCAATTTAGCATGGCCAATCCACCTAAACTGCACATCTTTGGACACTAAGGGGCAATTTAGCATGGCCAATCCACCTAAACTGCACATCTTTGGACACTAAGGGGCAATTTAGCATGGCCAATCCACCTAACCTACACATTTTTGGACACTAAGGGGCAATTTAGCATGGCAAATCCACCTAAACCGCACATCTTTGGACACTAAGGGGCAATTTAGCACGGCCAATTCACCTAACCTGCACATCTTTGGACACTAAGGGGCAATTTAGCATGGCCAATTCACCTAACCTGCACATCTTTGGACACTAAGGGGCAATTTAGCGTGGCCAATCCACCTAACCGCACATCTTTGGACACTAAGGGGCAATTAAGCATGGCCAATCCACCTAACCTACACATCTTTGGACACTAAGGGGCAATTTAGCACGGCCAATTCACCTAACCTGCACATCTTTGGACACCAAGGGGCAATTTAGCATGGCCAATCCACCTAACCTGCACATCTTTGGACACTAAGGGGCAATTTAGCACGGCCAATTCACCTAACCTGCACATCTTTGGACACTAAGGGGCAATTTAGCATGGCCAATCCACCTAACCCGCACATCTTTGGACACTAAGGGGCAATTTAGCATGGCCAATCCACCTAACCCACACATCTTTGGACACTAAGGGGCAATTTAGCATGGTCAATCCATCTAACCTACACATCTTTGGACACTAAGGGGCAATTTAGCACGGCCAATCCACCTAACCCGCACATCTTTTGGACTGCGGGAGGAAACTGGAGCACCTGGAGGAAATGCACGCAGACGCAGATGGGCGGCACGGTAGCACAGTGGGTTAGCACCACTGCTTCACAGCTCCAGGGACCTGGGTTCGAATCCCGGCTCGGGTCGCTGTCTGTGTGGAGTTTGCACATTCTCCTCGTGTTTTTGCGTGGGTTTCCTCCGGGGGGTGCTCCGGTTTCCTCCCACAGTCCAAAGATGTGCGGGTTAGGTTGATTGGCTTTGCTAAATTGTCCCTTAAGTGTCCCGGGATGCATGGGTTAGTGGGTAAAATATGTAGGGATATGTGGATAGGGCCTGGGTGGGATTGTGGTCGGTGCAGACCCGATGGTTCGAATGGCCTCTTTCTGCACTGTAGGATTCTATGATTCAGACACGGGGGGAGAACGTGCAGACTCTGCACAGACAGTGACCCGAGGCCAGAATTGAATCCGGATCCCTGGCGCTCTGAGGCAGCAGTGCTAACCCACTGTGCCAACGTGCCGCGTTGCTATAGGCTGTGGGGGCAGAGGAGTCCCATAGAACCAGTGATCCTCTTTCCCTTCTCAACAATATATCATCAAGGCTGCGTGACATTAATGTTCTCCTGTCTTTAAGCCTAATCCTGTGGTTTCTGTAAAGCACTCGCACATCTGACCCTTCACTATGTATTGAGTGAGCCACATTTGCCTTGCAAATAATTATTTCTGAATTATGTCAATAGACAGAAGTCCTGAACAGCCCTTGTGTACAACTATTGCCTCCGGCCTCTTCAGCGTGGCAACACGGTGGCACAGTGGGTTAGCACTGCTGCCTCACGGCGGCTGGGTTCGATTCCCGGCTTGGGTCACTGTCTGTGCGGAGTCTGCACGTTCTCCCACCGTGTCTGCGTGGGTTTCCTCCGGGTGCTCCGGTTTCCTCCCACAGTCCGAAAGATGCGCTGGTTAGGGTGCTAAATTCTCCCTCAGTGTTACCCGAACAGGCGCCGGAGTGTGGGCCACTAGGGGGATTTTCACAGTAACTTCGTTGCAGTATTAATGTAAGCCTTACCTGTGACAAATGAATAAACTTTAGGATCAAGGGGGTATGGAGAGAAAGTGGGAGTGGGATACTGAATGTACATGATCAGCCATGATCATATTGAATGGTAGCACAGTCTCGAAGGGCCGAATGGCCTCCTCCCGCACCTACTTTCTATGTTTCTAAAGTGAGTATAAAGTGTCCGAGAGCTTACCAGCTCGAAAGGGTACATAAGAACATAAGAACTAGGAGCAGGAGTAGGCCATCTGGCCCCTCGAGCCTGCTCCGCCATTCAATAAGATCATGGCTGATTTTTTCATGGACTCAGCTCCACTTACCCGCCCGCTCACCATAACCGTGTAGAGGATCAGAAGGACCTTGGGGTCCGGGTCCATAGGACTCTTAAATCGGCCTCGCAAGTGGAGGATGCGGTCAAGAAGGCGTACGGCGTACTAGCCTTCATTAATCGAGGGATTGAGTTTAGGAGTCGGGAGATAATGCTGCAGCTTTATAGGACCCTGGTTAGACCCCACTTGGAGTACTGCGCGCAGTTCTGGTCACCTCATTACAGGAAAGATGTTGAAGCCATTGAAAGGGTGCAGAGGAGATTTACAAGGATGTTGCCTGGATTGGGGGGCATGCCTTATGAGGATAGGTTGAGGGAGCTTGGTCTCTTCTCCCTGGAGAGACGAAGGATGAGAGGTGACCTGATAGAGGTTTACAAGATGTTGAGAGGTCTGGATAGGGTAGACTCTCAGAGGCTATTTCCAAGGGCTGAAATGGTTGCTACGAGAGGACACAGGTTTAAGGTGCTGGGGGGTAGGTACAGAGGAGATGTCAGGGGTAAGTTTTTCACTCAGAGGGTGGTGGGTGAGTGGAATCGGCTGACGTCGGTGGTGGTGGAGGCAAACTCGTTGGGGTCTTTTAAGAGACTTCTGGATGAGTACATGGGATTTAATGGGATTGAGGGCTATAGATAGGCCTAGAGGTAGGGATATGATCAGCGCAACTTGTGGGCCGAAGGGCCTGTTTGTGCTGTGGCTTTCTATGTTCTATGTTCTATAACTCTTAATTCCTTTACTGTTCAAAAATCTATCTATCCTTGCCTTAAAAACATTCAATGAGGTAGCCTCAACTGCTTCACTGGGCGGGGAATTCCACAGATTCACAATCCTTTGGGTGAAGAAGTTCCTCCTCAACTCAGTCCTAAATCTGCTCCCCCTTATTTTGAGGCCATGCCCCCTAGTTCTAGTTTCACCCGCCAGTGGAAACAACTTCCCTGCTTCTATCTTATCTATTCCCTTCATAACCTTATATGTTTCCATAAGATCTCCCCTCATTCTTCTGAATTCCAATGAGTATAGCCCCAGTCTACTCAGTCTCTCCTCATAATCCTTGGGTAAAGTGCTTTGAACATTCTTCGACTTTAAAAGGTACTCCCGTGGTTGCCCATTCAATCAGGATGTGACTTTGAGAGTACAACTATGTTCCAGCATCTGGGAGCGATTGTAGTGCTTGATTGCTACTACTCACTTTAATTTAGTCATGTCATACATAATCGGAATCTATCTGGTATTAGCCATCAGCATCTGGTAGCTAGCGCACAGACACACACGCACAGACACACACACACAGACACACACACACACACACACAGACACACACCGCACACGACAGGACCTGCACGCGGCAGGAACACATGTTCACCCGGATCTTGCTGGATTTGTGCAAGAATTCAGTCGCAACTAGTTGACAGCGGCAGTCAACAAGCGGATGCTTGTGTTTCTCCACAGGGACGGCACAGGGTGGCACAGCGGGTTAGCGCTGCTGCCTCACAGCGCCAGGGACCCGGGTTCGATTCCCGGCTTGGGTCGCTGTCTGTGCGGAGTTTGGACATTCTCATCCGTGTCTGCGTGGGTTTCCTGCTCTTGTTTCCTCCCACACTCCAAAGATGTGCGGGTTAGGTGGATTGGCCATGCTAAATTGCCCCTTAGTGTCCAAAGATGGGCAGGTTAGGTGGATTGGCCATGCTAAATTGCCCCTTAGTGTCCAAAGATGCGTGGGTTAGGTGGATTGGCCATGCTAAATTGCCCCTTAGTGTCCAAAGATGCGTGGGTCAGGGGGATTGGCCATGCTAAATTGCCCCTTAGTGTCCAAAGGATGTGTAGGTTAGGTGGATTGGCCATGCTAAATTGCCCCTTGGTGTCCAAAGATGTGCAGGTTAGGTGGATTGGCCATGCTAAATTGCCCCTTAGTGTCCAAAGATGTGCGGGTTAGGTGGATTGGCCATGCTAAATTGCCCCTTAGTGTCCAAAGGATGTGTAGGTTAGGTGGATTGGCCATGCTAAATTGCCCCTTGGTGTCCAAAGATGTGCGGGTTAGGTGGATTGGCCGTGCTAAATTGTCCCTTAGTGTCAAGGGGATTAGCAGGGGTAAATGCATGAGGTCATGGGGATAGAGCCTGGGTGGGATTGTGGTTGGTGCAGACTCGATGGGCTGAGTGGCCTCCTTCTGCATTGTAGGATTCTATGAATTGGTCTTGGTTGTCATGTGAATTGTAAGCACATACTTTTCGGAGCATCTTGCTGTCGACAGCCTGCTTTCTCATGCGTACAAGAGCACAAGGAACTCGTGGTGGCACAGTGGTTAGCACTGCTGCCTCCCAGCGTCAGGGACCCGGGTTCGATTCCCAGCTTGAGTCACTGTCTGTGTGGATGAAGGGAAGGCGGTGGATGTTGTCTACCTGGATTTCAGCAAGGCCTTTGACAAGGTCCCTCATGGGAGGTTAGTTAGGAAGGTTCAGTCGCTAGGTATACATGTGGAGGTAGTAAATTGGATTAGACACTGGCTCAATGGAAGAAGCCAGAGAGTGGTTGTGGAGGATTGCTTTTCTGAGTGGAGGCCTGTGACTAGTGGTGTGCCGCAGGGATCGGTGTTGGGTCCATTGTTGTTTGTCATCTATATCAATGATCTGGATGATAATGTGGGTAAATTGGATCAGCAAGTTTGCTGATGATACAAAGATTGGAGGTGTAGTGGACAGTGAGGAAGGTTTTCAAAGCTTGCAGAGGGATTTGGACCAACTAGAAAAATGGGCTGAAAAATGGCAAATGGAATTTAACGCAGACAAGTGTGAGATATTGCACTTTGGAAGGACAAACCAAAGTAGAACGTACAGGGTAAATGGTAGGACTCTGAAGAGTGCAGTTGAACAGAGGGATCTGGGAATACAGGTACAGAATTCCCTAAAAGTGCCGTCACAGGTGGATAGGGTCGTAAAGAGTGCCTTTGGTACATTGGCCTTTATAAATCGGCGTATCGAGTATAAAAGTTGGAGTGTTATGGTAAGGTTATATAAGGCATTGGTGAGGCCGAATTTGGAATATTGTGTACAGTTTTGGTCACCTAGTTACAGGAAGGATGTAAATAAGGTTGAAAGAGTGCAGAGAAGGTTCACAAGGATGTTGCCGGGACTTGAGAAGCTGAGTTACAGAGAGAGATTGAATAGCTTGGGACTTTATTCCCTGGAGCGTAGAAGATTGAGGGGAGATTTGATATAGGTGTATAAGATTTTGATGGGTATAGATAGAGTGAATGCAAACAGGCTTTTTCTGCTGAGGCTGGGAGAGAAGAAAACCAGAGGGCATGGGTTAAGGGTGAAAGGAGAAAAGTTTAAAGGGAATATTAGAACATAGAACATAGAACATTACAGCGCAGAACAGGCCCTTCGGCCCACGATGTTGCACCGACCAGTTAAAAAAAAAAAAACTGTGACCCTCCAACCTAAACCAATTTCTTTTCGTCCATGAACCTATCTACGGATCTCTTAAACGCCCCCAAACTAGGCGCATTTACTACTGATGCTGGCAGGGCATTCCAATCCCTCACCACCCTCTGGGTAAAGAACCTACCCCTGACATCGGTTCTGTAACTACCCCCCCTCAATTTAAAGCCATGCCCCCTCGTGCTGGATTTCTCCATCAGAGGAAAAAGGCTATCACTATCCACCCTATCTAAATCTCTAATCATCTTATATGTTTCAATAAGATCCCCTCTTAGCCGCCGCCTTTCCAGCGAAAACAATCCCAAATCCCTCAGCCTCTCCTCATAGGATCTCCCCTCCATACCAGGCAACATCCTGGTAAACCTCCTCTGCACCCTCTCCAAAGCCTCCACATCCTTCCTGTAATGTGGGGACCAGAACTGCACACAGTACTCCAAGTGCGGCCGCACCAGAGTTGTGTACAGTTGCAACATAACGCTACGACTCCTAAATTCAATCCCCCTACCAATAAACGCCAAGACACCATATGCCTTCTTAACAACCTTATCTACTTGATTCCCAACTTTCAGGGATCTATGCACACATACACCTAGATCCCTCTGCTCCTCCACACTATTCAAAGTCCTCCCGTTAGCCCTATACTCAACACATCTGTTATTCCTACCAAAGTGAATTACCTCACACTTCTCCGCATTAAACTCCATCCGCCACCTCTCGGCCCAACTTTGCAACCTGTCTAAGTCTTCCTGCAAACTACGACACCCTTCCTCACTGTCTACCACACCACCGACTTTGGTGTCATCAGCAAATTTGCTAATCCACCCAACTATACCCTCATCCAGATCATTAATAAATATTACAAACAGCAGTGGCCCCAAAACAGATCCCTGAGGTACACCACTTGTAACCGCACTCCATGATGAATATTTACTATCAACCACCACCCTCTGTTTCCTATCCGCTAGCCAATTCCTGATCCAATTTCCTAGATCACCCCCAATCCCATACATCTGCATTTTCTGCAGAAGCCTACCATGGTGAACCTTATCAAACGGGGGGGGGCTTCTTCACGCAGAGAGTGGTGGGAGTGTGGAATGAGCTGCCGGATAAAGTGGTAAATGCGGGGTCACTTTTAACATTTAAGAGAAACTTGGACGGGTTCATGGATGAGAGGGGTGTGGAGGGATATGGTCCAAGTGCAGGTCAGTGGGACTAGGCAAAAAATGGTTTGGCACAGACAAGAAGGGCCAAAAGGCCTGTTTCTGAGCTGTAATTTTCTATGGTTCTATGGTGTGGAGTCTGCACGTTCTCCCCGTGTCTGCGTGGGTTTCCTCCGGTTCCCTCCGGAGTTTCTATGGGTCATAGTTTGAGGGACAAGGGATAAACCTTTTAGAATTGAGGTGAGGAGAAATTTCTAAATTGTCCCTCAGTGTCAGGGGGACTAGTTGGGGTAAATGCATGGGGTTATGGGGATAGGGCCTGGGTGGGATTGTGGGGCAGTGCAGAAAGAGGCTATTTGGCCCATCGAGCCTGCACTGACAACCCCACCCAGGCCCTATCCCTATAATCCCATGTATTTACCCTGTTAATTCCCCTGACCTTAAAGGGGCAATTTAAAGTTTATTTACCAGTCGGGCTTACATTAACACTGCAATGAAGGTACTGTGAAAATCCACCAGTCGCCACACTCTGGCGCCTGTTCGGGTTACACTGAGGGAGAATTTAGCACCTAACCTGCACATCTTTCAGACTGTGGGAGGAAACCGGAGCAACCGGAGGAAACCCACGCAGACACGGGGAGAACATGCAAACTCCACACAGACAGTGACCCAAGCCGGGAATCGAACCCGGGTCCCTGGCGCTGTGAGGCAGCAGTGCTAACCCACTGTGCCGCCCTTAGCATAGTCGATCCACCTAAGCCACACATCTTTAGACACTGAGGGGTAATTTAGCCCGGCCAATCCACCTAACCCGCACATCTTTCGGACTGTGGGAGGAAACCGGAGCACCCGGAGGAAACCCACCCAGACACGGGGGGAGAACATGCAGACTCCGCACAGACAGTGACCCGAGCCGGGAATCGAACCCGGGTCCCTGGCGCTGTGAGGCAGCAGCGCCAACCCACTGGGCCACCAGGTGTTGAATCTAAAACCAGCAAACCCTCTCATATCTGCACGATGGTCCTCCCATGTGTGTCTCCAATCCTGCACTGCGTAATTCACTTGGAGGTATCCTGGTGACAATAACTTAAATATAGCGCCTTTAACATTCTAAAACATCCCAAGGCACCAGTTTGTTGTAATCACAAGGCGACTACTGATGAGCAATAAATTTAGTCTTACTGGTGTATTCAATTCGGGAAACCAAATTGAAAGAAGACATTTTCTAAGGTCACTTTGGTGAGTGATGGGTCAATGCATTCAGAGCAGATGGAATCGAATTGAATGGGCCTGTATCCCAATCAACTGTTCAGCTGGGATCTCAGTGCCCCCCAGAGACAATAAAGCCACATTCGTTCACTTGACAACCCTGCCACCACAGGCAAGGCTGAAATTAAACAGCAGCGCCCTTCTGAAAAATAACCAAATCCATCTCAACCACGGCTTCATCCAAATGAAAACTCCATCTCTTGGCAGAAGCAGAAGACCAGGGATGGGAGTTTCCAATCCCGCCAGCAGCGGGCATCACCGAGGGCGGGACTATTACAGATGCACCATGGAAAGCATCCTTTCTGGTTGTATCACAGCTTGGTACGGGGCTCCTGCTCTGCCCAAGACCGTAAGGAACTACAAAAGGGTCGTGAATGTAGCCCAATCCATCACGCAAACCAGCCTCCCATCCATTGACTCTGTCTACACTTCCCGCTGCCTCGGGGAAAAGCAGCCGGCATAATTAAGGACCCCACGCACCCCGGACATTCTCTCTTCCACCTTCTTCCATCGGGAAAAAGATACAAAAGTCTGAGGTCACGCACCAACGGACTCAAGAACAGCTTCTTCCCTGCTGCTGTCAGACTTTTGAATGGACCTACCTCGCATTCAGCTGATCTTTCTCTACACCCCCGCTAACACCACATTCTGCACTCTCTCCTTTCCTTCTCTGTGAACGGTATGCTTTGTCTGTATAGCGCGCAAGAAACAATACTTTTCACTGTATCCCGATACATGTGAGAATAATAAATCAAATATCAAATCTGGCGCCTGTTCGGGTTACACTGAGGGAGAATTTAGCACGGCCAATGCACCCTAACCAGCACGTCTCTCAGACTGTGGGAGGAAACCGGAGCACCCGGAGGAAACCCACGCAGACACGGGGAGAACGTGAAGACTCCACACAGACAGTGACCCAAGCCGGGGAACAAACCCGAGTCTGATGCTGTGAGGCAGCAGTGCTAACCACTGTGCCCCACCCTTGGTGATACTATCAGACAAACATGTGACGTTGTTGCGTCAAATCCCTCTCACCATTACATTCACAGAAGCATAGCTTTTAATGCAAAACAAACAGGATAATGCTTTATTAAAATAGACAAACAGGGATTTGGCAGATGTCGATTAAATGGTGAGAGGGAGAGAGAGAGAGAGACAGAGAGAGAGAGAGAGACAGAGAGAGAGAGAGAGACAGAGAGACAGGGAGACAGAGAGAGAGAGACAGAGAGAGAGAGACGAGACAAGAGAAAAGAGACAGAGAGAGAGAGACAGAGAGAGAGAGAGAGAGAGACAGAGAGAGAGAGAGAGAGACAGAGAGACAGAGACAGAGAGAGAGAGAGACAGAGAGACAGAGAGAGACAGAGAGAGAGAGAGACGAGAGAGAGGAGAAGACAAGAGAGAGAGAGAGAGACAGAGAGAGAGACAGAGAGAGACAGAGAGAGAGAGAGAGAGAAGAGAGAGAGAGAGAGACAAGAAAGAGACAGAGAGAGACAGAGAGAGAAAGAGAGAGAGAGACAGAGAGAGAGAGAGAGACAGAGAGAGAGAGAGAGACAGAGAGAGAGAGAGAGACAGAGAGAGAGAGAGAGAGAGAGAGAGAGAGAGAGACAAGAGAGAGAGACAGAGAGAGAGAGAGACAAGAGAGAGAGAGACAAGAGAGAGAGAGACAGAGAGAGAGAGAGAGACAGAGAGAGAGAGACAGAGAGAGAGAGAGAGAGAGAGACAGAGAGAGAGAGAAGAGAGAGGCGGAGAAGAGAGACAAGAGAGACAGAGAGAGAGAGAGAAAGGAGAGAGAAGAGAGAGAGAGAGAGAGAAGAGAGAGAGAGAGAGAGAAGAGAGAGAGAGAGAGACGAGAGAGAGAGAGAGAGACAGAGAGAGAGAGAGAGAGAGAGAGAGACAGAGACAGAGAGAGAAGAGAGAAAGAGAGAGAGAGAGAGAGAGACAGAGAGAGGAGAGACAGAGAGAGAGAGAACAGAGAGAGAGAGAGAAGAGAGAGAGAGAGAGACAGAGAGAGAGAGAGAGAGAGAGAGAGAGAGAGAGAGAGAGACAGAGAGAGAACAGAGAGAGAGAGAGAGACAGAGAGAGAGAGAGAGAGAGAGAAAGAGAGACAAGAAAGAGACAGGAGTGAGAGAAGAGAGAGACAGAGAGAGAGAGAGACAGAG